>NC_059166.1:56270424-56570424 GCF_019923935.1 Bubalus bubalis | reverse complement strand
GTTTTTTTTTCTAACAGATAATTTTATGGTTTTATAGTGAAAAATCTGTCAATATTTTACTTTGAGATTGATTTTGCACTTAATAAAAACATGTCTAAATTCACCACACATATTCTAATTTTAACAATTTTACCTGGTATTTTGTGTGTGTTTGCATATGTGTGCACATTTTGGGCTGATGATCTAGATATCTATTTCTCTCTCAAATTGTTAAATCACTTGTTCAATAATTACTCTCTTACATGTTAAAATTTTACATGAAATAAGATTTATTTCTGGAGTATCAAGCCAAGCAATAATATTTACTATTATTATGACCACATAATATTATCAGTACTTTTCAAGGAGAAGTTGTTTTCATTACTTTCTGTTACATAACATCACTCAGCACAGTTTAAAAATATTCTACCCAAGAATGTTCATTAATTTTCTTTCTAATACACAGAGTCATTTCTGTTTAGTTTCACTCATGCTAAAACCAAATCAGAGCAATATGACACCTGAAAAATCATTCTGGAATGCATCAGTTGGCTTTCCTTTACCACATGCGATCAATCCATAGACAGAAAAGACCTTGCATATTTTGTTTTTGTTCCCTTGCCATCCCAAGCTAAGCTAAGTGAATATAGAGAAAGAAATATCAAAGGTGATAGTTGAAGAGAAAAAAATACATTTCTACATTATAAATGTATTATATAATATATTTATACATTTGATAAATTTATATAATATATTTATAAAGATATACATTTATTTGTTCATGTTATTGTGCCATATATTTGCTATATATAATTATAATATATTGTTTTAAAAGTCATATAGCATTGTATATATTATTCCATATGAATGGAATTATATACATATGTGTATATATATACATATAGAATCTCTACCACCCTCTTTTCTTCCTTTCTCTTATTTTTAATTAATTAGTATTTTGTATGAATATATTTCCACAGCAAAAGCTGATATTTGTTTCAAAAAGACAACATAGAAGATGGCGGAGGAGTAGGACGGGGAGAACACTTTCTCCCCCACAAATTCATCAAAAGAGCATTTAAACGTCGAGTAAATTCCACAAAACAACTTCTGAATGCTGGCAGAGGACATCAGGCACCCAGAAAAGCAACCCAACTCTTCTAAAGGAGGTAGGAAAAAATATAAAAGACAAAAAAAGAGTCAAAAGAGGGAGGGACGGAGTTCCTTCCCGGGAAGGGAGTCTTAAAAAGAGAGAAGTTTCCAAACACCAGGAAACCTTCTCACTGCCGAATCTGTGCTGAGCTTCGGAAGCACAGAGGGCAACATAAAAGGGAGAAAAAAATAAACAAACAATTAAAAATCGCAGATTGTGAGCCCTACGGTAACTCCCCCAGCGGAGAAGCAGCGCAGACGCCTGCACACGGCATTAGCAAGCGGGGGCTGGGCAGGGAAGCGCGGCGCGGGCTGCGTCGCTTAGAGTAAGAATCTGGCCCAAATGTCCTGAGCGCTATCTGAGCGAAATAATTTGGGCTAGCAAACCAGACTGTGGGATATCTACCACGCGAAAAGCCAGCCCTAACCTAAGACACCGCCAGGCCCGCGCACGGAACAAAGGACTGAACAGAGATAGCCAGCTGCAGACCTTCCCCCTCTGGTGACAGGCAGCCAGAGCCGGAAGGGGGCAATCGCAGCCCCAGAGAGACACTATCTATAAAACTGTAAGCAGGCTTCTTTGCTAACTAAAACTTCTTGGGGGTCTGGATGGTCAACATCTGCCTGAGAAGGTGCGCCGGTTTTACACCCAGATAACCGAGTGGCGGGGAGGCGATAAGTCGCAGCATTGGCGCCCACCAAACACTTCATCACCTGAGCTGCTCAGACCTGGGAAGAGCACAAAACGCAGGCCCAACCGAGTCTGCGCCTCTGAGGACTACCCGAGTGCCTGAACCTGAGCGGCTTGGACCTGGGAGCTCAGCCCAGGGCCGGCCTCTGATTGTTCCCGGCGGAACAACCTAGAGCCCGAGCAGTGTGGGCAGGGAGGCTACACGCGCCGTGAGCGGGGGCAGACCAAGTGTGGCTGAGGCACTGCGACCGCACGCCAGTGTTATCTGTTTGCAGCATCCCTCCCTCCCTCCCCACAGCGCAACTGAACAAATGAGCCTAAATTAAAAAAAAAAAAAAAAGCGTCCTCCACCATCCCCTTTCTGTCAGGGCAGAAATCAGACACTGAAGAGACCAGCAAACAGAAGAAGCTATAACAGAGGGAAACGCCTTGGAAGCTACAGGCCATAGATTAAAACCCTGTGGTTACTACGAACTACATAGGAAGGGGCCTATAGATCTTGAGAAATATAAGTCGGACCAAGGAACTAGCCAAAAATGAACTGAACCCACAATACTCACAACAAAACCAGAGAAAGACCTAAATATATTTTTACTGTTTTTACGATCAATCTTTCTTTCTTCTTTTTTTTTAAATTTTAAGTCCTCTATTGTCCTTTAATTTTCACATTTATAACCTATTACTTTGCAAAAAAAAAAAAAAAAGACCCTATTTTTTTTCTTCTTCAGCAAACTTCATATATATATTTTATAATTTTTTTGACCATGTTTTGTTTTTTTTCTTTTTCTTCTTTTCTTTAACATTGTATTTTTGAAATTCCAAACTCTACTCTAGATTTTTAATTTTAGCCTTTTGGTATATGTTATCAATTTTGTACCTATAGGTTTTTTTTTATAATTTCTGTGACTTTTTTTTCCCTCTGTTTCTTTCTCTTCTTCTTTTATATAACATCGTATATCTGCAATTCCAAACTCTACTCAAGATTTTTAATTTATGCTTTTTGGTATTTGATATCAATTTTGTACCTGTATTTTCTTTATAATTTTTGCGACATTGTTTTTGTTGGTTTGTTTGTTTTCTCTCTTTATTTTTCTTCTTCTTTTTTTTAACATTGTATTTTTGAAATTCCAAACTCTACTCTAGATTTTTAATTTTTGCTTTTTGGTATTAGTTATCAATTTTGTACCTGTAGTTTCTTTATAATTTTCACTACCTTGTTTGTTTTTCTTTGTTCTTTTTTTCTCTCTTTCTTTTCCTTCTTCTTTTCAATAACATCATATTTTTGAAATTCCAAACTCTACTCTAGATTTTTAATTTTTGCTTTTATGTATTTGTTACCAATTTTGTACCTTTAAGAACCCAATCTTCAGGACCCATTTTTCACTAGGGAGCGAGATTACTGGCTTGACTGCTCTCTCTCCCTTTGGACTCTCCGTTTTCTCCACCAGGTCGCCTGTGTCTCCTCCCTAACCCCTCTCTACTCTACCCAACTCTGTGAATTTCTGTGAGTTCCAGACGGTGGAAAACACTTAGGGAACTGATTAATGGCTGGATCTGTCTCCCTCCTTTTCATTTCCCCCTTTTATCCTTCTGGCCACCTCTGTCTCCTGCCTCCTTCTTCTCTTCTCTGTATAACTCCGTGAACATCTCTGAGCGGTCCAGTTGTGGAGTGCGCATAAGGAAGTGACTACTGGCTAGCCCACTCTCTCCACTATTGATTCCACCTCATCTCATTTGGGTCACCTCTAAATCCGTCCTCCCTCTTCTCTTCTCCATGTAACGCTGTGAACCTCTGAGTGACCCTCACAGTAGAGAAACTTTTCATCTTTAACGTAGATGTTTTATCAATGGTGCTGTATAGAAGGAGAAGCTTTGAAACTACTGTAAAAATAAGACCAATAACTCTAAGTAGGAGGCTTAAGTCCAAACCCTGACTCCAGGGAACTCCTGACTCCAAGGAACATTAATTGACAGGACCTCATCAAATGCCTCCATACCGACACTGAAACCAAGCACCACACAAGGGCCAACAAGTTCCAGGGCAAGACATACCAAGCAAATTTTCCAGCAACAAAGGAACACAGCCCTGAGCTTCAAGATACAGGCTGCCCAAAGTCACCCCAAAACCATAGACATCTCATAACTCATTACTGGACATTTCATTACACTCCAGAGAGAAGAAATACAGCTCCATCCACCAGAACATCGACACAAGCTTCCCTAACCAGGAAACCTTGACAAGCCACCTGTACAAACCCACACACAGCAAGGAAACGCCACAATAAAGAGAACTCCACAAACTGCCAGAATACAGAAAGGACACCCCAAACTCAGCAATTTAAACAAGATGAAGAGACAGAGGAATACCCAGCAGATAAAGGAACAGGATAAATGCCCATCAAACCAAACAAAAGAGGAAAAGATAGGGAATCTACCTGATAAAGAATTCCGAATAATGATAGTGAAATTGATCCAAAATCTTGAAATTAAAATGGAATCACAGATAAATAGCCTGGAGGCAAGGATTGAGAAGATGCAAGAAAGGTTTAACAAGGACTTAGAAGAAATAAAAAAGAGTCAATATATAATGAATAATGCAATAAGTGAAATTAAAAACACTCTGGAGGCAACAAATAGAAGAATAACAGAGGCAGAAGATAGGATTAGTGAATTAGAAGATAGAATGGTAGAAATAAATGAATCAGAGAGGATAAAAGAAAAATGAATTAAAAGAAATGAGGACAATCTCAGAGACCTCCAGGACAATATTAAATGCTACAACATTCGAATCATAGGGGTCCCAGAAGAAGAAGACAAAAAGAAAGACCATGAGAAAATACTTGAGGAGATAATAGTTGAAAACTTCCCTAAAATGGGGAAGGAAATAATCACCCAAGTTCAAGAAACCCAGAGAGTCCCAAACAGGATAAACCCAAGGCAAAACACCCCAATACACATATTAATCAAATTAACAAAGATCAAACACAAAGAACAAATATTAAAAGCAGCAAGGGAAAAACAACAAATAACACACAAGGGAATTCCCATAAGGATAACAGCTGATCTTTCAATAGAAGTTCTTCAAGCCAGGAGGGAATGGCAAGACATATTTAAAATGATGAAAGAAAATAACCTACAGCCCAGATTATTGTACCCAGCAAGGATCTCATTCAAGTATGAAGGAGAAATCAAAAGCTGAGAGAATTCTGCACCACCAAACCAGCTCTCCAACAAATACTAAAGGATATTCTCTAGACAGGAAACACAAAAACAGTGTATAAATTCAAACCCAAAACAATAAAGTAAATGGCAACGGGATCATACTTATCAGTAATTACCTTAAACGTAAATGGGTTGAATGCCCCAACCAAAAGACAAAGACTGGCTGAATGGATACAAAAACAAGACCCCTACATATGTTGTCTACAAGAGACCCACCTCAAAACAGGGGACACATACAGACAGAAAGTGAAGGGCTGGAAAAAGGTTTTCCATGCAAATAGGGACCAAAAGAAAGCAGGAGTAGCAATACTCATATCAGATAAAATAGACTTTAAAACAAAGGCTGTGAAAAGAGACAAAGAAGGTCACTACATAATAATCAAAGGATCAATCCAAGAAGAAGATATAACAATTATAAACATATATGCACCCAACACGGGAGCACCGCAGTATGTAAGACAAATGCTAACAAGTATGAAAGGAGAAATTAACAATAACACAATAATAGTGGGAGACTTTAATACCCCACTCACACCTATGGATAGATCAACTAAACAGAAAATTAACAGGGAAACACAAACTTTAAATGATACAATAGACCAGTTAGACCTAATTGATATCTATAGGACATTTCATCCCAAAACAATGAATTTCACCTTTTTCTCAAGTGCACATGGAACCTTCTCCAGGATAGATCAAATCCTGGGCCATAAAGCTAGCCTTGGTAAATTCAAAAAAATAGAAATCATTCCAAGCATCTTTTCTGACCACAATGCAGTAAGATTAGATCTCAATTACAGGAGACAAACTATTAAAAAATCCAACATATGGAGGCTGAACAACACGCTGCTGAATAACCAACAAATCACAGAAGAAATCAAAAAAGAAATCAAAATTTGCATAGAAACGAATGAAAATGAAAACACAACAACCCAAAACCTGTGGGACACGGTAAAAGCAGTCCTAAGGGGAAAGTTCATAGCAATACAGGCACACCTCAAGAAACAAGAAAAAAGTCAAATAAATAACCTAACTCTACACCTAAAGCAACTAGAAAAGGAAGAAATGAAGAACCCCAGGGTTAGTAGAAGGAAAGAAATCTTAAAACTTAGAGCAGAAATAAATTCAAAAGAAACAAAAGAGATCATAGCAAAAATCAACAAAGCCAAAAGCTGGTTCTTTGAAAGGATAAATAAAATTGACAAACCATTAGCCAGACTCATCAAGAAACAAAGGGAGAAAAATCAAATCCATAAAATTAGAAATGAAAATGGAGAGATCACAACAGACAACACAGAAATACAAAGGATCATAAGAGAGTACTATCAACAATTATATGCCAATAAAATGGACAATGTGGAAGAAATGGACAAATTCTTAGAAAAGTACAACTTTCCAAAACTGGACCAGGAAGAAATAGAAAATCTTAACAGACCCATCACAAGCACGGAAATTGAAACTGTAATCAGAAATCTTCCAGCAAACAAAAGCCCAGGTCCAGACGGCTTCACAGCTGAATTCTACCAAAAATTTAGAGAAGAGCTAACACCTATCCTGCTCAAACTCTTCCAGAAAATTGCAGAGGATGGTAAACTTCCAAACTCATTCTATGAGGCCACCATCACCCTAATACCAAAACCTGACAAAGATCCCATAAAAAAAGAAAACTACAGGCCAATATCACTGATGAACATAGATGCAAAAATCCTTAACAAAATTCTAGCAATCAGAATCCAACAACACATTAAAAAGATCATACACCATGACCAAGTGGGGTTTATCACAGGGATTCAAGGATTCTTCAATATCTGCAAATCAATCAATGTAATACACCACATTAACAAATTGAAAAATAAAAACCATATGATTATCTCAATAGATGCAGAGAAAGCCTTTGACAAAATTCAACATCCATTTATGATAAAAACTCTCCAGAAAGCAGGAATAGAAGGAACATACCTCAACATAATAAAAGCTATATATGACAAACCCACAGCAAACATTATCCTCAATGGTGAAAAATTGAAAGCATTTCCTCTAAAGTCAGGAACAAGACAAGGGTGCCCACTTGCACCATTACTATTCAACATAGTTTTGGAAGTTTTGGCCACAGCATTCAGAGCAGAAAAAGAAATAAAAGGAATCCAAATTGGAAAAGAAGAAGTAAAGCTCTCACTATTTGCAGATGACATGATCCTCTACATAGAAAACCCTAAAGACTCCACCAGAAAATTACTAGAACTAATCAATGACTATAGTAAAGTTGCAGGATATAAAATCAACACACAGAAATCCCTTGCATTCCTATACACTAATAATGAGAAAACAGAAAGAGAAATTAAGGAAACAATTCCATTCACCATTGCAATGGAAAGAATAAAATACTTAGGAATATATCTACCTAAAGAAATTAAAGACCTATATATAGAAAACTATAAAACACTGGTGAAAGAAATCAAAGAGGACACTAACAGATGGAGAAATATACCATGTTCATGGATTGGAAGAATCAATATAGTGAAAATGAGTATACTACCCAAAGCAATTTATAGATTCAATGCAATCCCTATCAAGCTACCAACAGTATTCTTCACAGAGCTAGAACAAATAATTTCACAATTTGTATGGAAATACAAAAAACCTCGACTAGCCAAAGCGATCTTGAGAAAGAAGAATGGAACTGGAGGAATCAACCTACCTGACTTCAGGCTCTACTACAAAGCCACAGTTATCAAGACAGTATGGTACTGGCACAAAGACAGAAATATAGATCAGTGGAACAAAATAGAAAGCCCAGAGATAAACCCATGCACATATGGATACCTTATCTTTGACAAAGGAGGCAAGAATATACAATGGATTAAAGACAATCTCTTTAACAAGTGGTGCTGGGAACTCTGGTCAACCACTTGTAAAAGAATGAAACTAGAACACTTTCTAACACCATACACAAAAATAAATTCAAAATGGATTAAAGATCTAAACGTAAGACCAGAAACTATAAAACTCCTACAGGAGAACATAGGCAAAACACTCTCTGACATACATCACAGCAGGATCCTCTATGACCCACCTCCCAGAATATTGGAAATAAAAGCAAAAATAAACAAATGGGACCTAATTAACCTTAAAAGCTTCTGCACATCAAAGGAAACTATTAGCAAGGTGAAAAGACAGCCTTCAGAATGGGAGAAGATAATAGCTTTTGAAGCAACTGACAAACAACTAATCTCGAGAATATACAAGCAACTCCTGCAGCTCAACTCCAGAAAAATAAATGACCCAATCAAAAAATGGGCCAAAGAACTAAATAGACATTTCTCCAAAGAAGACATACAGATGGCTAACAAACAATGAAAAGATGCTCAACATCACTCATTATCAGAGAAATGCAAATCAAAACCACAAAGAGGCACCATTTCACACCAGTCAGAATGGCTGCGATCCAAAAGTCTTCAAGTAATAAATGCTGGAGAGGGTGTGGAGAAAAGGGAACCCTCTTACACTGTTGGTGGGAATGCAAACTAGTACAGCCACTATGGAGAACAGTGTGGAGATTCCTTAAAAAACTGGAAATAGAACTGCCTTATGATCCAGCAATCCCACTGCTGGGCATACACACTGAGGAAACCAGAAGGGAAAGAGACACGTGTACCCCAATGTTCATCGCAGCACTGTTTATAATAGCCAGGACATGGAAGCAACCTAGATGCCCATCAGCAGATGAATGGATAAGAAAGCTGTGGTACATATACACAATGGAGTATTATTCAGCCATTAAAAAGAACACATTTGAATCAGTTCTAATGAGGTGGATGAAACTGGAGCCTATTATACAGAGTGAAGTAAGCCAGAAAGAAAAATACCAATACAGTATACTAACGCATATATATGGAATTTAGAAAGATGGTAACAATAACCCTGTGTACAAGACAGCAAAAGAGATACTGATGTATAGAACAGTCTTATGGACTCTGTGGGAGAGGGAGAGGGTGGGAAGATTTGGGAGAATGGCATTGAAACATGTAAAATATCATGTATGAAATGAGTTGCCAGTCCAGGTTCGATGCACGATACTGGATGCTTGGGGCTGGTGCACTGGGATGACCCAGAGGGATGGTATGGGGAGGGATGAGGGAGGAGGGTTCAGGATGGGGAACACACGTATACCTGTGGCAGATTCATTTTGATATTTGGCAAAACTAATACAATTATGTAAAGTTTAAAAATAAAATAAAATTAAAAAAAAAAAAGACAACATAGGAAAAACTGTAGAGGAAAATGTTACGTCTTTTTCTATTTCCACCAAATATAACAAATGTTTTAACCTACAAAATCAGAAAGAGAAACCTGGGATGAATGATAAATGGTTTCTTCTCCCTACCACTGCAAATATATAGCAAAAAAGAATCATTTTAAAGCACTATACAAAAGTGATTTTTTTTTTCCCCAATTGTGAGATTTTTATATACTCACTTATATTTTAAATTAATCTTTTGTCATCCTACCTTGCTGCACTATTCTGGCAATCTGATAACCTCTTCTCTTTTGACTTTTCCCTGATTGTAAGGGTTGGGCACCTTTTATGTTCTTTGGCACCATATACAGTATTTTAAGTATGGTCTCAGTTGTGCCATTGATAGAAAGGTCAACACTCTAGCATCATAACATAATGTCTCTGTGTACCCTGGGGTGTATTTCTTTACTCATATTGTTTCCTTGATTGTTTTAACAGAGTTGATGTGTTTTCTTAGGGTTCATCTATCACAAAACAATTTAAAATGCCTCACAAAACCCCACTATCTTGGAAAGAATGTATTTATGTTTTCTTTGGCTCAGAGTGAATAACTCAGGTAGTACCATGTCCCTGAGGCCTTGTTTTTTAGGTTCTTTCTGTTTAAAGAAAATACACTTAGGTCAAACACTGAAAAAGGAACTATGTTTACAGCAGTGAAAACTTGTGAAAAATTGTTGGCAAGCAAACTTTCTTAGCAAAGTTCTCTTGCTGAATTTAAGAACCTTAAAGCTTAAGGAGCCCATAGCCTTATGTTATTTAAAACTACAGATAATTTAAAATTAGTATTAAAGAAAACAAAGCCTTTGATTAATGAAAAGAAAGATATTGTTTGATTTTCTACCTGTGTCAATAGTACTTGTCCAAGACTAAAATGAAAGATTGTTTCATTCCTGTGACAATCTTAAATGGGCTGAGCATGTCTTACATGCCTGGTTTGCACTTCTGTGTCTGGAGCATAAGAATGCATTAACATGCAGGACTTGAGAGACTATGTCTTTTATTTTTTGCCTATACAGTTTTGTAAACACACAATCATAAATGTGTATGTATATAGAATAGAGGAGTTTCACAAGTCACTGTAAATTGCTTTATGATAAATTGAGGTAAGTTGGAAACATATTCCCTAGTTTTCCATTTCCTGTATGTTTCTGGGTTAGGTTTGGTCACAGGAGGAATCTGTGCTAGATTTAGAAGTTGGAAGCAAGTGATCTGCACAGAGCTACAGGCATTATTGCAGTCCACACACACTGTTGATAGCCATCTCAGACGGAAGACACCTATGTTTTAAATCCTACTCTGCAATTTGGGGTGCTGGATTTTGCATTAAGAAAAATGTTTAATCAAAGCCACAGATTGGGTTTCTGGTTGTTTAGTACCTTATGTTCTTAAAATGCTTAGAAGGACTGTTCTTGTTTTGCAATATCAATTTAAAAAGATTCTACAAACACTGGAAGAATCCACGGAAGAGGACAAAACTGAAAAGAAATAAAAAAGAAATTATAGGCAAATGAGAAAGACCTAGCTGACTCAAACTCATGTCCATCAAGTCGGTGATGCCATCCAACCATCTCATTCTCTGTCATCCCCTTCTCCCCCTGCCTTCAATCTTTCCCAGTATCAGGGTCTTTTCAATTGAAGTCAGCTCTTCACATCAGGTGGCCAAAGTATTGGAGTTTCAGCTTCAGCATTAGTCCTTCCAATGAACACCCAGGACTGATCTCCTTTAGAGTGGACTGGATACATCTCCTTAGAGTCAAAGGGACTCGCAAGAGTCTTCTCCAACACCACAGTTCGAAAGCATCAATTCTTCAGTGCTCAGCTTTCTTTATAATACAACTCTCACATCCATACATGGGCCACTGGAAAAACCAACAGACCTTTGTTGGCAAAGTAATGTCTCTGCTTTTTAATATGCTGTCTTGGTAGGTCATAACTTTTCTTCCAAGGACCGAGTGTCTTTTAATTTCATGGCTGCAGTCACCATCTGGAGTAATTTTGGAACACCCAAAAATAAAGTCTCTCACTGTTTTCATTGTTTCCCTATCTATTTCCCATGAAGTGATGGGACCAGATGCCATGATCTTAGTTTTCTGAATGTTGAGTTTTAAGCCAACTTTTTCACTCTCCTCTTTCACTTTCATCAAGAAACTATTTATTTCTTCGCTTTCTGCCATAAGAGTGGTGTCATCTGCGTATCTGAGGTTACTGATATTCTTCCCAGCAATCTTGATTTCAGCTTGTGCTTCATCCATCCCAGTGTGTCTCATGATGTGCTCTGCATATAAGTTAAGTAAGCAGGGTGACAATATACAGCCTTGATGTACTCCTTTTCCTATTTGGAACCAGCGTGTTGTTCCATGTCCAGTTCTAACTGTTGCTTCTTGACCTGCATACAGATTTCTCAGGAGGCAGGTCAGGTGGTCTGGTAGTCTCATCTCTTTAGAAATTTTCCATAGTGTGTTGTGATCCACATAGTAATATTAAAAAATAAAATAATACCATGAAAATTTTTATTATTATATATTCTTTAAAGACAATTTAGACATAATAATCACCTATGAACTATGCAATTTAAATTTATAATTTAAATATCCAAACCTAACATAAAATAAAATTATAAAAAAGTTTTCCAGTGTATTTCACAAAAATTATTAACACATTTTGCTTCATTTGAACCTAAAAATTAGCCAGAAAAATGTGCAAAATTAAAGCTCTGACCAAGTTTATTATCCACATTGTCTCAAATTCAGCAAATCAAATTTCAAATATTTCATAAAGTACAAATGTATATATTAGTATAAAACAGAATGAGGAAACAGCTACACAAGTATCCTAAAGGAGAAATAATAAATAGTTAATAGTGAAACATTGACCAAGACTTAATCAAAGCTTAATTTTTCTGTATATAAAGTGAGATAAAACAAACCCCCCATATATGCATTAATTTACATTTTTATGGCATTTTTAAAACTTATTCAGGTTTTATGTCTAGGCTTTCCCTTTGCAAAATTCTAAGCACTTGACTTCTCATCATTTTCTTGACATTTGAATTATTTTTCAAATAATGAAAGCTTGTATTTTGCCAATTGAAAGCTATTTTTTCCTGTCAAATGGGGAAAAAAATTGTAACAAGACAATTTGAAAAGCAAACAGGAATAGAACCTATCTTTTCTACTCTTTACAGATAAATCCAGTATGATCCTCTCTCACATACTTTATTTCTCTCACATACTGACCTTAGGGAAATCCCCCATCTTATTTTGACCATTTCAACCAAGGAGGGGGGGGGGAGGAATATTATACATCCTCAATGCCAGGATTACATGAAACACAATGATTACATTGTTCATATCTGTCTTTCCAATTTGTTCCTAATATTATCCATGATCTTGTTTTATTTCTTACAATTCGATTTATTTAAATATGTGTACTTTGCAAAGCATTGTTGCTTATTGTGTTCTTTGAAATGTTTAAATGGAATGTAATTTTAACTTCTGAAATATATAATTATGGAGACTTAAGGAATCTTAGCTTTCTTAAGCAAATCTGCCCTTTTATAAGAAAACCCATTGAATATGCTAATTATTTAAATCCTTCGTAATGCAATGTTAATAAATGTAGATTTAATTTTAAAACATTATTTATAACTACATTAAAATAGACATCTACATTTCAGAAGTCTGTGAGATACATTAAATCTCTAACTCAACAAATAGTAAGCATCAAGGATATACCTGGCACCATGCTAGTTACCAAATATACAGAGACACTTGTATTATGATGACATCATCAGTCCTTTCTACTAAAACAGAGGTTCACCCTGAGTTATTATTTTGATATCTGGGAGTTGAGTATATGAAAGATTAATTTTATCTTGATAGATACTGGTGGTCAAGTAACTCTCTGAAGTGAAGAAGTGAAGTGAAGTCACTCAGTCATGTCCAACTTTTTGCAACCCCTTGGACTATAGCCTACCAGGCTCCTCTGTCCATGGGATTTTCCAGGCAAGAGTACTGGAGTGGGTTGCCATTGCCTTCTCCAGGGGATCTTCCCAACCCAGGGACTGAACCCAGGATCCCACATTATAGGCAGATGCTTTACCATCTCAGCTACCAGGGAAAGGAAGTAACTCTCTACTAAGTCACTTCAGTCGTGTCTGACTCTGTGCGACCCCATAGACTCCCCTGTCCCTGGGACTCTCCAGGCAAGAACACAGTGGGTTGCCAGTAACTGTCTATATTACCTTAAAGAGCCCTACAACTGTTCATCCATACTTTTGGCGATATGTACTCCAGTAGGCTTCCCTAGTGGCTCAGTTGGTAAATAATCTGCCTGCAATGCAGGAGACCCGGGTTCAATCTCTGGGTTGGGAAGATCCTCTGGAGAAGGGAAAGGCTATCCACTCCAGTATTCTTACCTGCAGAATTCCATGGACAGAGGAGCCTGGCAGGCTACAGTCCTTAGGATCACAAAGAGTAGGACATGACTGTGAGACTAATTTTCACTCGGAGAAGGCAATGGCACCCCACTCCAGTACTCTTGCCTGGAAAATCCCATGGATGGAGGAGCCTGGTGGGCTGCAGTCCATGGTGTCGCTAAGAGTTGGACACGACTGAGCGACTTCACTTTCACTTTTTCACTTTCATGCATTGGGGAAGGAAATGGCAATCCACTCCAGTGTTCTTGCCTGGAGAATCCCAGGGGCAGGAGAGCCTAGTGGGCTGACGTCTATGGGGTCACGCAGAGTCAGACATGACTGAATTGACTTAGCAGTAGCAGTAGCAGTAGCAGTAGCAGTAGACCAGGCTTCCCAGGTGGTGCTAGTGCTGAAGAACTTGCCTGACAATGCAGCAGACATAAGAGATGCCAGTTCTATCCTTGGGTTGGAAAGATCCCCATCAAGGAGGGCATGGCAACCCACTCCAGTATTCTTGCCTTGAGAATCCTATGGACAGAGAAGCCTGGTGGGCTACAGTCCATGGGGTCACAAAGAGTTGGACCTGACTAAAGTGACTTAGCACACATGCACACACTCTGATAGACTCCTGGAGTAGTCACCTGGAGGACATTGATCCTTAGGCAAGTTATTTAACACTTTTGTGCTTAGGATGTATCATCTAGGTGATAGGGTTATTCCAAATGAATATTCCATGAACAACATTTTGCACTGGATCTCTCTCCATTACTAAAAGAATGAGTAGTTTCCTTAGCACCAAACAAGCAGATTCTTGCAAATTCATAAGAAACATGTTCAGTAATGTTAATCTATCTTAATCAATTGATTTCTCCTCAGTAACTTTTAATTTTAGGAAATAGTTGGGTTAAAACTTGATGTTTTTCCATGGATAAGCATAGATAATCCTATAAAAGGAGGACACATCATGTCTAATTTTATATTTTTCCCTGAAACATTCATATTTTTTTTAGTTTGATGTGTTACCATTTAGACTTCATGTTAGGCAGGTGATAATTGGTCAAGTTTTACACAGGACAGTGCTTTCAAAAAGTTTATGATATAAAGAGAAACTAAAATACATTGAAACTAAAGTACATTGATATAAAGAGAAACTAAAATACATTGAAGTGTGTTATACAAGTTTTAAAATTCATTTCATAGCTTCTTCTAGCATATTTTAAGTTATTTTCCCACTTTTTGTTTAATCCTCTCATTGGAGTACCCAATGGTGCAGAAAACTGTAACTGTTAGGTAAGTAAGCTTTAAGGAATGGTGCCATATTTTTTTTAACAACACAAAAATAGAAGACATTTTTTTCATGAATAAATTTGCAATCTCTGGAGATATATCTCATTTTATCTCATTTACTTCATTTTATCTCATTTACTTCATTTTATCTCATTTACTTCATTTTATCTCATCTTCAGAGAATTATGCCCATAATGAGTTATGTTGTAGAGTTTTATGCCTTTTACAGATAAATAAGGATTTATATAAATTGTTAACCCATTCCATTCATGTCAAAGTGGATACACCATTCCATGTATTGCTCTTTGAAAATTAGTTCTTTAAAATTGTCCATTATCTTCATTAAAGAACATACATTTTAAGGTATATGCCAGACTTTTTCAAAATTGTAAGAAAAGATGCTCAACTTTTACACTGAAAGAAAAAGTTAATTGAAACATTATAAATATTGTCATGTATGTGAAAGAAAAAGTTAATTGAAACATTATAAATATTGTCATGTATGTAAAACTAATGGATTAAAAGATACCAAATTTTATTGCTTTGAATTTGCAAGCTCTATTTTAAGATTATAAAAACAAGATAGATGATATACCTTTGATCCTTCTTTTCTTTTAATATTTGAATCCAATTTTGAATAAAATTGTTATATCACTTAATAATCATTAATGGGTAGATTTTCTCTTTTTTGCTTATTTCAAACATGTATATATGCTACTATGGAAATATACATACATATTTTATCATAAATCAAATGCATCTTATACCATATTTATTATAATTTTGTCTTAGAAATAATTTCATAAAATATAAAGCTTTAGCAACAGAAACATTTTACTAATAGCATTTTGTAACAAGATAATAGAGTATTAATACTTTCAAAAGTGTTATCCTTTTAGGTATAATATATGAAAGAGCCAACTACCAGGCAAGACCATAGGATTCTTGTTAGAGAATAACTAGTTGATTGCTTTGGAAGCATTTCTTTTCTTTTTTATTTAGTTGAGATATAATTGATGAATAAAATTGTATTAGTTCTATGTGTATAAGGTAAATATTTGATAAATGTTTATATTGCAAAATAATTACTACACTAAGTGTAGTTAACATTCATTGCTACACAATTATAATTTTTCCATGATAAATTTAAGATCTACTCTATTAGCATATTTCAAATATATAATACAGTATTGTTAGCCATAGTCTGGATTCGTGTACTAAATCCACAGGATAACTAGAAGTTTATACCTTTTGACCATCTTCATCCACTTCACTTGATTCTCCCAATATCTTAACTTCAGAATCCAGTGTCTTTATCTAAACTGCTACACAAAGTGAGTTCTACACACACTTGTAAATTTAAAGACTAGGTTGCTGAAACCCCTCCCAATTCATTATCAGAATTCATACTAATGACAATCAGCAGGCTTTTTTAAAAAGTTTGGAAGCAAGTTCAGTTCAGTTAAGTTGCTCAGCTGTATCCAACTCTTTGAGACCCCATGGACCACAGCATGCCAGGCTTCCCTGTCTGTCACCAACTCCCAGAGCTTGCTCAAACTCATGTCCATCGAACCAATGATGCCATCCAACCATCTCATCCTCTGTCGTCCCCTTGTCCTCCTACCTTCAGTCTTTCCCAGCATAAGGGTCTTTTCCAATGAGTCAGCTCTTTGCATCAGGTGGCCAAAGTATTGGATTTTCAGATTCAGCATCAGTCCTTCCAATGAATATTCAGGACTGATTTCCCTTAGGATTGGCTAGGTTGATCTCCTTGCAGTCCAAAGGACTCTCAAGAGTCTTCTCCAACACCACAGTTCAAAAACATCAATTCTTTGGCACTCAACTTTCTTTATGGTCCATCTCTCACATCCATACATGACTATGGGGAAAATGATAGCTTTGACTAGACAGACCTTTATCAGCATAGTAATGTCTCTGCTTTTTAATATGCTGTCTAGATTATTCATAACTTTTCTTCCAAGGAGCTGCTGCTGCTGCTAAGTCGCTTCAGTCTTGTCCAACTCTGTGCGACCACATAGACGGAAGCCCACTAGGTTCCCCCGTCCCTGGGATTCTCCAGGCAAGAACACTGGAGTGGGTTGCCATTTCCTTCTCCAATGCATGAAAACGAAAAGTGAAAGTGAAGTCGCTCAGTTGTGTCCAACTCTTAGTGACCGCATGGACTGCAGCCTACCAGGCTCCTCCGTCCGTGGGACTTTCCAGGCAAGCAAGTGTCTTTAAATTTCATGCCTGAAGTCACCATCTACAGTGACTTTGGAGTCCAAGAAACCAAAGACTGTCACTGTTTCCATTGTTTCCCCATCTATTTGCCATGAAATGATGGGACCAGATGCCATGATCTTCATTTTCTGAATGTTGAGTTTTAAGCCAGCTTTTTCACTCTCCTCTTTCACTTTCATCAAGATGCTCTTTAGTTCCTCTTTGCTTTCTGCTGTAAGGGTGGTGTTATCTGCATAACTGAGGTTATTGATATTCTCCCAACAATCTTGATTCCAGCTTGGAATTCATCCAGCCCAGCATTTCGCTTGATGTACTCTGCAAATAAGTTAAATAAGTCAGGTGACAAAATATAGCCTTGATGTACTCCTTTCCCAATTTGAAACCAGTCCGTTGTTCCATATAAGGTTCTAACTGTTGCTTCTTGACCTGGATACAGATTTTAAAGGAAGCAGGTAAGGTGGTCTGGTATTTCCATCTCTAAGAATTTTCCACAGTTTATTATGATCCACACAGTCAAAGGCTTTAGCATAGTCAATGAAGCAGAAGTAAATATTTTTCTGGAGTTTTACTTTTTATGTGATCCAATGGATGTTGCCATTTTGATCTCTGGTTCCTCTGCCTTTTCTAAGTCCAGCTTGAAGGGTATACAAATATTGAAAATCATTGTATATTTAGTATTGTCTGGACACTGAGAAAGGGAAAATATAATTAGTAAAGATGTCAATGGACAAAGGAGGCAAGAATGTATATACAATGGATTAAAGACAATCTCTTTAACAAGTGGTGCTGGGAACTCTGGTCAACCACTTGTAAAAGAATGAAACTAGAACACTTTCTAACACCATACACAAAAATAAATTCAAAATGGATTAAAGATCTAAACATAAGACCAGAAACTATAAAACTCCTAGAGGAGAACATAGGCAAAACACTCTCTGACATACATCACAGCAGGATCCTCTATGACCCACCTCCCAGAATATTGGAAATAAAAGCAAAAATAAACAAATGGGACCTAATTAACCTTAAAAGCTTCTGCACATCAAAGGAAACTATTAGCAAGGTGAAAAGACAGCCTTCAGAATGGGAGAAGATAATACCTTTTGAAGCAACTGACAAACAACTAATCTCGAGAATATACAAGCAACTCCTGCAGCTCAACTCCAGAAAAATAAATGACCCAATCAAAAAATGGGCCAAAGAACTAAATAGACATTTCTCCAAAGAAGACATACAGGTGGCTAACAAACACATGAAAAGATGCTCAACATCACTCATTATCAGAGAAATGCAAATCAAAACCACAAAGAGGCACCATTTCACTCCAGTCAGAATGGCTGTGATACAAAAGTCTACAAATAATAAATGCTGGAGAGGGTGTGGAGAAAAGGGAACCCTCTTACACTGTTGGTGGGAATGCAAACTAGTACAGCCACTATGGAGAACAGTGTGGAGATTCCTTAAAAAACTGGAAATAGAACTGCCCTATGATCCAGAAATCCCACTGCTGGGCATACATACTGAGGGAACCAGAAGGGAAAGAGACATGTGTACCCCAATGTTCATCGCAGCACTGTTTATAATAGCCAGGACATGGAAGCAACCTAGATGTCCATCAGCAGATGAATAGATAAGAAAGCTGTGATACATATACACAATGGAGTATTACTCAGCCATTAAAAAGAATGCATTTGAAGCAGTTCTAATGAGGTGGATGAAACTGGAGCCGATTATACAGAGTGAAGTAAGCCAGAAAGAAAAACACCAATACAGTATACTAATGCATATATATGGAATTTAGAAAGATGGCAACAATAACCCTGTGTATGAGACAGCAAAAGAGACACTGATGTATAGAACAGTCTTATGGACTCTGTGGGAGAGGGAGAGGGTGGGAAGATTTGGGAGAATGGCATTGAAACATGTCAAATATCATGTATGAAACGAGTTGCCAGTCCAGGTTCGATGCACGATACTGGATGCTTGGGGCTGGTGCACTGGGACGACCCAGAGGGATGGTATGGGGAGGGAGGAGGGAGGAGGGTTCAGGATGGGGAACATCCCATTTCAAGTGCTCAATAGCCACACATATCTACTTGCTACTGTTTTGGCCAGTACAGATACAGAACAGTTCGATGATAATGGAATATTTTGTGGAGCTGAATTGATCTAAATTAAACCTCAGTTTGTGATTTGTTCATAGAGAACTGTAAATAAAAAGGTTAGATGAAGAATAACAGGCTAGGCTGAAACCTGCAGAATGCCATCTTTCAATAGAAGTAAAATAGTTATGAAGGCCAGGAATAGTCTATATAATAAATCCAAGAAGAGAAATCTTCAAAATATAGGGATTTGTGAACAGGTTGACACCACCCTTACGGCAGAAGTGAAGAACTAAAGAGCTTCTTCATGAAAGTGAAGAGCTTCATAAAAGTGAAAGAGGAGAGTGAAAAAGTTGGCTTAAAGCTCAACATTCAGAAAACTAAAATCACAGCATCTGGTCCCATCACTTCATGGCAAATAGATGGGGAAACAGTGGCAGAATTTATTTTCAGGGGCTCCAAAATCACTGCAGATGGTGACTGGAGCCATGAAATTAAAAGATGCTTACTCTCTGGAAGGAAAGTTATGACCAACCTAGACAGCATAATAAAAAGCAGGGACATTACTTTGCCAACAAAGGTCCGTCTAGTCAAGCTATGCTTTTTCCAATAGTCATGTATGGATGTGAGTGTTGAACTATAGAGAAAGCTGAGCACTGAAGAATTGATGCGTTTGAACTGTGGTGTTGGAGATGATTGTCTTCTTAAGAGTCTTGAGAAAATTCAAGTCCCTTGAACTCAAGGAAATCCATCCAATCCATCCTAAAGGGATCAGTCCTGAGTATTCATTGGAAGGAATAATGTTGAAGCTGAAACTCCAATACTTTGGCCACCTGATGTGTAGAGTGACTCATTTGAAAAGACTCTGATGCTGGGAAAGATTGAAGGCAGGAGGAGAAAGGGATGACAGAGGATGAGATGGCTGGATGGCATCACCAACTCAATGGACATGAGTTTGGGTATACTCCAGGAGTTGTTGATGGACAAGAAGCCTTGGCGTGCTGCAGTCCATGGGGTTGCAAAGAGTTGGGCATGATTGAGTGACTGGACTGAACTGAACTGAACTGATCAGGTTTGAGGGCTTCTGAGAAGCTAAGTAAGATGAGAAAGTCAATATAGCCACTGGGGTTGGAAACAGAGACCTGTGCAAAAGTTAGTGAGACTTTCTATTTTCAGAAGCATATTACAGTGTAATCTAGAAGGGAGTGGCTTAAAGATCTAATGAGCATTACATTATGGACTTGTAGTTGTGAAAAGGAGAGAGATTGCAGTAGTTTCAAGATCATGAAAGGTTAAGTAGATTGATCTATCTATCCGTCTATCTATGATTTATTTTAAAAAATAAATTTTATTTTAAAAAAATTTAGAAAGAACAACTTGAAGAATTATCCTGTTGAAAGGAAAGGGAGATAAATACACAAGAGGAAGAAATAATATACAGTGTAAAGTCCATAGGAAAGAGAAGAGATTAAGACAAAGAAAAAAAAAAAAAAAAAAAAGGACATTATCCTGAGATAGATTTACCCAGTTTACCAAAGTTCCTGTGATTTTAACACCTTTTGAATGATCTTCAAATATATTGATTTTTTTTCTCTATTTTGAAGTAATCTGAACATCTAATTTATAAACACACATTAAATATATTTTATTTATATGTGTTTCTGTTTTTATACTTGTCTGTTGCTTATATTTGTTCTTCCATAACAACTTCAGTGAAATGAGGCAATGAAGTTTCGTTAATCCATGCAAGACTCCTCTGTATGTCTCCCACGTGGCAGTAACTTACCACACATTCACCCCTTTCTCTCTCCAAGGGAATGGAACATTGTTAATGAGTTAGATTTATTAACTGTGTAGTCAGATTTACGTCTTAGGTATTTCTTCCTCAGTTAAGTAGAGAAAAATTCTAAGCCAAAGAAAGACAAGTTAGGGAGGATAGTAGAAGGAGACTGAAATAAGCCAGAAGAGAAATGGTAACAGTCAGTGTTACTTGGGATAAGAATGAGGAATGTCAAGACAATGAACAGCAATAACAAAATCAGAATGCTATACAGAATTACTTAGAACATAAAAAATGTCAGTGGCTTCCTGACTGTGTTGCTTTTTAATATTTTAGTCTAAGATTTAGTATCAATAACAGGATTACAGTATGTATTAGCTCTGTCTAGTGTTTGTATACATAGATACATTACAGATACATAGTATATGTCGAGATAGTGAATAGATATAGATTATATGCATATTTACAGCTAATTAATATGTATATTTGCATCAAAATTTACCAAATTCTAATCTTTGGTTTGCCCAGTTAGTGGTTTATAGAGATGAAGTATTGTGTTTACATTTATTATATTTCAGAGCATATTAAGATAAAAATTATAGTTAAGAATAGAAAATCAAGAATATTTAAAAATGATGAGAATGTAATCATTTAAAATGTATACAGAGGTCTCAGTATATTGTGTTTTCAATGCCGTTGCAGAATTTCCATGCTCCCCTAAGGCTTCATAGGACTTAAATTATTTCTGTGATCTATATATGCTCTGATAATCATAAAGCTCAGTCATAATTCTGTGCTCAACTTTGGATTCACACATACAATTGTCTCCATCTGACTGAATTTTATTATTAAAATAATCAAAATTTGCTCAAAATACTACAAATGGAACCAATCATTTTCACAATATGTGTTCTTTCTATATATTTGTTTATCTTAGTTGCTGTGCTCAGAATATAGCTAGTCACCAAGCCCAGAAACTTGAGTATTATTCTAAATTCCACATGCATCCTTACTCCACTGTTTTACTCAAAGGTTCTGATTCACTTATAATTTCTATTTAATGTTAATCTTGGTCTACTCCACTCCACTTGGCAAATTCCCTTTAATAACAAAGGACATTGCAAACTCAGTTCAAAGTTTATGTAAAATGCATTTCCACTTTTCTGGCCATCTCTCTTTATAGTCATACATGCTGTAAAAGCACTCACAGCCTCCAGAATGCTTTGAATATCCTGTGCCCAGAAATAGAGTCTATCCTGTGCACTCTCATCTCCTACATTGCATTAATAGACTAGTTGTAATGTTTTGGGGGATTATTTGGGGAAATAACTCCCATGGTAGTTCTGAACTGAAAACGTCTCCCATTGGCATGAACAGCGTCAGATAATCCCCCTAGTTACAACTTCTGAAATTTTGTTCAATAATCACTGCATGCGCCCTGCATTTAGCTTTCCTTTTTTTCTTCATAATTTAGCTCAGAAATTCCAAAACTTATATTTGTACTGGTCATGAATAGAGTTATAATTGGGGAAAAAACTAGATGATCATTGATTAGCATACCTCAAAAGAGCATGTAGAAAACTGACCAATGTCCCTATTGGAAGCAAGTTTTTTCTACTCTGTTTCCGTTTTCCTTTTGTCTTTACTTTCCTGTCATATCACCTAATTCTCCAACCATGATAAAGATACTCTGCATGGTTGTGGGAACACTTTCCCTGAATCCTAATTTATGTTGTAAGAGCATTAGAAAAAGATTGTTTTTTATCATTCATGCTTAGAAATATGCTGGGTAAGATCTTTGATCACCTGACTTAATCCTATTCCTACAATCATAAGCATAACAGGGTTCTGTGTGTGAGTTGTGTAACCAGAAGAATGAGTATAAAGGCAGACACAACATTCAGCAATTTTGGTAGTTATAATAAATATATTTTATTTCAAAAATATGTTCATCAAGTTTGATTATAATTTTAATTTTGAATATTACCTTTAGTCAACACATATTTAGAAAATCTGTTGTATTTGATTCTTCCATTTATTTACTACAAACAGAAAGGAAAAATAACCCCTTTCTTCTGCTTCTTGGTACATTTAGTCCTACTGCTTCAGGAAACAGCAGAAAAAAATACAATATTAGTATATTCTTTCTTGTTCTTCCCACAGTGACCAGAGATAAAGCTCAGCATGAATGAATATATAGTGAATGATGCTAAGGTCATCTTGGCATATGTTCTGAAAAATCAAGCAGGCCTGAGTTTGTTAAATGCCAACTCCACCACAAACAATCTGGATATAATGAGGACATAATGATGAAAGTATTCAGAAGTTCTCTTATGCTGGGTTGTGTTCTTCAGACTTTAGATCTAAAGGAACTGTGGGTTTACTTGTCCAAAGTAGATTCTTGGCAAGTTGGTCTCCTACAAATGTCCACAAAAGCCAACCATTGTTCTTAGGGAGCCAAGTCTGGGTGTGGCTAAGATGGAGGGTCATGAAACTTGCATGTGCGTGTTATGCACATGCAAGGCCAGGCTTGGAATCTTGTAATTAGCTTCCTAATTACATCATGAGGGGTGATGTACATGATGTACATTGTCAGGGAACATTTAACAGGAGGATTTCTGTGTGCTATTTTCTGTCTCTCATAAATCCTCTGTTCCTTATCAGTTCCTGACAACGGAACCAGTGGAGCAGCACACTGCTCCCACGACTGAAGGACTGAGGTCACAGGATGAAAACGCATGCGTGGATTTCCTTCAGTAAACATTTTCCTTATGACAAAACTGCTTAGTCATGACCCTCTTTCTTGAGATATGGATTGTCTTCTGACCTTATGACCATTGCTAATTCCTTGTTTCCTTGATAATGGTTGCTGTATGTTTGGTTTTCTGATCTTTATCATTGTCTAAAGAAATTCCTTGTATAACAGCCTATATATACTCACAGAAAGATCATTAAAGCACCTTTGCTCCACCAGAGACTTGGGTCCCTGTGTCTTTCTCTCTCTCTCTCTCTCTCTCCCTCCGGCTAATTCTCTGGAGCGTGGAGATCCACCGAGCTCACTCTCCTGCCCGCGCTTTCAAGACCTCCTCGACAGAACCTGTGCCTTCGTGAGTGAATCAAGCCCTGTTCTAGGGTTTTATTGGTTCTCTGTGTAACCAGGGAATACTAGCTTCTTTCTATCTTTCACTTTCTTATCGTCGACTCTGGACCACCAGGTTCCAGTCCATTAAAGGACCTTGCCAGTACATCACGAGAACATTGATGTTGGTCCAACCATGGATGCTGAGCCAGGCGATCAGGACTGGAGCCAAGGGGCTGGCCATGAGTGCTATTCCCAGATCCTAATCATGCCAGGGGAGGGATGATGATTCCTTAACCATGCAATCTAACTAACCAGTCTAAGGGTTTTGTCCTATCAGAGTCTAGAAACTGGTCTTGCTCTATTCCTAGGCTCTAACCCAGAGTGTAACTGGTTACAAGGGATCCAAACTTCTGCCACCTACCCAGACTCAGTTTTCCCCCCAAACTGTTCCATCAACCTTGATGTGTGTATTCTCTGACCATTTATTTGATCTTGTTCACTTGATATTATATTCACAGTTGTTTTTCCTCATTTTTCAAAATACTTTTCTATAGGTAAACTCACAATCTAGCATTATAGCTTCCCACCAAGGCTACAAAAACTTTCTCTACTGTCCAAAATATCCTTTACCTTTTCATAGTAAACATTCATTCCTTAGACCCCCAAGTCAAGTATCACTAGTCCTTCATGTTTTACCTTATTTCCTGACAGAAATAGATGGAAATAATCACTGTAATTTGTAACAGTTTTGTAGTTTCTATATATTTCTAGAAAAGAACATAAAAATTGCAAATTTAATTATTTGTTTGCATGATTGCCTCCTTTAGAAAAATGTGTTTTTCAAGGGCAGGCCCCATTCATCTTTTTATTTCTCTCTTAGCCACATGCCCAAACTAGAATAGACATTTGATAAATTTGTGGCACAGAAATTGGCATGAAAACACCACTCAAAATCCACTGTGTCAGAAATAACCAAAACATTTAGATAATAAAGTTCAAAGCTAAATTTTGAATGAAAATGATGCCACCATCTGGCTTATCTCAAAGAAAGAATTAGAAAAGTAATCTCACAGAGTACTGACTACAAAATCAAATGTATTGGGTAACTTGGAGAAATAAAAAGTTTACCAGTAACGATTTAAATTGCCACTCATTGTTTTAAAGTTACATTGAAAAATTTGAGCTTGAACTACTATCCAGCTATTTCATGGTACTTGATAGAGCATCTGAGGACATTGGATAAATGGCCTCTCTTGATCACAATTCATGATGCATTGGTTTAAAAGAAGTACCTATAATTCCTGTCACTTGTATCATTTACTTAATTATGCATTTGTGTATTCTTCAGAAGTATGTAGCTTAATAACAATGATTAATTTTTAAAATACAATTTTATAGTGTCATTTATCTAAGAAAACATCTCCCTGAAATTTGTAGGGTGCAATTATTTCTTAAGTGAATGCCATATCTTGTGCTCTATACCATATATTTTATTTTTCATGAAGATTTATCTTTCTTCTACACCATGCTGCATATTTTTAAATCATTGATAAAAATTTACAAATATATTAGACGTTTAGATTTCTCATTTTGGAATGCATACATGAGATTCAGGCAAACAGAATAAATGAAAGTTTTCCCTTTTCAAGAGGCAGTAATCATGTAAACAGATACAATGAAAGTGAGAGGAAAATCAGATGAGAGGAAAGCCCAGAGAAGTTGCAGAACCAATAAAGCGAAGGCAGCTGCCAGTATTCCTGAGGAGTACTTGAATGCATGGAACATGTTCACCAAGCATGCTATGAATATGTACTTTCAACAACAGAGATCCTGCATTTAGACTGAAGTTGAAAGAAGCACAAGAAAACAAACAAGAGCAAAAATCCCTAGAGAAAGCTCTTGTCTGTCTGATTAATTTTGCAATGAGCATATAAATTAACAATGAATTTTTAAAGCAAATGCCCTGTGGTGCATTTTAGTTAAACTGAAAACAAGCAAGCCAATTGATCCCATTACTACTTCATAGACATCTCTTTGCTCCAAAATATTATCAAAGTTGAGAACTTTCTAAGTAAATCTGAAGAGAGTAAAATGATGAAAAATGTCAGAAATGTTCTGTAGATTTTCTTAAAAACTGTATATTCTCCACTTTAGCTAGAAATGGACAAGGAAAAAATTCCCTTCCTTGTGTACACTTCATCATTAGAAAATAAATGTCATGCCAATCCCACAAAACACATGCTAAGCATGAGTTAACATGAAGAATCAGATTGTCAAGTCAGACTCACACAAATCTGTGATCTTATTCAGTTTTAACCTTTATTAACAATTTCATGTAAATGAGCTCTTAAGGGTCATGAGTGATGCATGGTAAGGTGTAGGGATTTTTAGCATGCCTTTGTACCTACAACAGATGTACACTCTCACTAAAGTAAAAATTGAGGTCTCAACTTAGGAAAATGTTAAGTGTCCTCACTGTCAAGACCAGATTCAACTACAAACCACCTCCCTTTTCTATTCAAATAGTCATACAGCACATGTGACATTTTCCAGGGAGCCAAGCTTCCTTCATCCACAGATACCAACTGCATTATATAAGTAAACTAAGACTACATAAGTAATCTTAGATCATGTTTATCTTACATTTGGTATGTTTACAGGATATAAATCTATATACCATATATCTTTTCATATATTGTATAGCATATCTTTTGTGTCATATAAGACTCTTTTGCATTAATTTATTTGCCAAAAGGTCAGTTATTACAATGTTCATAAGGAGATTAGACTAGGATCACCTATCTGCCTTCTTTCCTCCTTGAATTTTCAACCCTCCACCTCATAAATAAGAGCAAAATGGATTACAAGTTGCTCCGTGACTCCACTCATCCTGGCATGCATTTAACAAATTTGGTTTTAATTAACAGCAAATCATTAACTTTCCCTGGTACCCACTTAAATTGGGCCTTGGACAAGACAATGTAAGGGGCTTATTGTAAGAATTTCAGGTACCAATAAGCAGCAGTGAATCACTGAATATTTGTAGTAAACTTCTGACATTAAGGAATCAATTAAAATAAGGTAAGCCACAAAATATCCTTCCCTTTACTACCAGTGCCTGAAGAATGTAATGTATAGGGGAAGCATGGTAAATATTTGTCAAATTAGATTTCTTTAATGCAGAGACATCCTTGATTTTTGAAACAGAAACTTCAATTTAGAGACTCAATTTAGTTCTCTTGCATTCTAATTTAAACCTCTAAAAAGTTTTTATTCACATCATTTCAAAATACACAAGTTAAATTTGACAAGTTTCACCATTATCAAACTTTGTTTTTTAGCTCTAATAAAAAATATATAAATCCTTCTTGAGTAGCAGATAAAAATAAACCTAGCAGAAAAAGTAATACTTCTCTCAATCTTTCAAAACCATGTTACAAAAATAAATAATAGCAGTAAAATGTATACTCTCTAATAAAAAATAAATATACCTAACAGAACTGTTTAATTGACCCCTACCATCTTTTATTAAATAGCAAATTTTAGACACAAAATTTAAACCAAAAGGTTTAATCTACTTAAAAAATATTACTATCATCATATTTGTAAACTTTTTAAACAAATTTCTATAAAATTTCATAGAAAAGCCCCTTTTCCATAATTTATGTGCTACTTTGTAGATGCCAAAACAGTAAATAAAAAGTTCATCAACCCCAATATCTGTTTTTAAAAATGAACTTTCAAAAATTACTTGCATTCTCAAACTAACCATTGAAAGTGAGAGCACAAATAAATAAAATGTGTAATATGAGTTTGTATTGGTAGAATCAATGATTGCCCCATTTCACATGCTTGCATGGTAATGCTCAAAATCTTTCAATCTAGGCTTCAACAGTTCATGAACCAAGAAATTCCAGATGTACAAGCTGTATTTAGAAAGGCAGAGGAGCCAGAGATCAAATTGCCAATATCCAATGAATCATAGATAAAGTAAGACAATTCTGGAAAAACATCTACCTCTGTTTTATTGACTAGAGTAAAGCCTTTGACTGTGTGGATCACAACAAACTGTGAAAAATTCTTAAAGAGATGAGAAAACCAAATCACCTTACCTTCCTCCTGAGAAACATGTATGCAGGTCAAGACACAACAGTTAGAACAAGACATGGTACAATGGACTGGTTCAAAATTGGGAAAGGAGTACGTCAAAGCTGTATATTGTCACCCTGATTATTTAACTTCTATGCAGAGTACATCATGGAAAATATGGGACTGGGTGAATCCCAAGCTGGAATCAAGACTTCCAGGAGAAATAACACCAACCTCAAATATGCAAATGAGACCACCATAATGGCAGAAAGAGAAGAGGAACTAAAGAGCTTTGATGAGGATGAAAGAAGAGAATGGAAAGCTGGCTTAAAACTCCACATTCAAAAAACAATAAGATCATGTCATCTGGTCCCAGCACTTCATAGCAAATAGATGGGGAAAAAATGGCAACAGTGGCAGATTTTATTTTCTTGGGCCCCAAAATCACTGTGGATGGTGATTGCAGCCATGAAATTAAAAAGACACTTACTCCTTGGGAAAAAAACTATGACAAACCTAGACAGCATATTCAAAACCAGAGCCATTACTTTGCTGACAAAAGTCCACATAGTCACAGCTATGATTTCTCCAGTAGTCAGGTACAGATGTAAGATTTGGACCATAAAGAAGGCTGAGCACTGAAGAATTGATTCTTTTGAACTGCGGTACTTAGGAAGACTCTTGAGAGTCCCTTGGACTGCAGGATCAAACCAGTTAACCATAAAGGAAATCAGTCCTGAATATTCATTGGAAGGATTGATGCTCAAGCTGAAGCTCCAATCCTTTGACTGCCTGATGCAAAGAGCAGACTCACTGGGAAAGACCTGATGCTGGGAAAGATTGAGGACAGGAGAATAAGGGGGCAACATAAGATGAAATGGTTAGATAGCATCACTGACTCAATGGAGACAAATTTTAGCAAACTCCAGGAGACAATGAAGGACAGGGAAACCTCATGCACTCCAGACCATGGGGCTCACAAAGAGTTAGACATGACTTAGTAATTGAACAACAATGACGTTAAACACATTAGCTTAGGTTGTTCAACTGTGTTTTGATGTCAGAAGACCACAGAAATAATTAACTCTAAGTTGACTCTGAGAAATTTTTCAATCTATTCTTTAATATCAGAGGCCATTTTTGTAACAGAAAAGTCTAATTATCCATGCATACAATTTGTAGTTGAGAAATTCAAGTAGTCTTCTTTTATTTTTAATTTGTTTAACTTTGAAAATAGATAACTAAAGTTTCAGAGGAGAATTATCTAAAAGAGAACAAAAATTGCAATCATAATGTAAGATGTCATATATCATAAAGGAAATATGTTTGGATAGAAACCACAATACTTAAGTTGTTTATTGTTGCTGCTGCTGCTAAGTTGCTTAAGTCATGTCCGACTCTGTGCGACCCCATAGACAGCAGCCCACCAGGCTCCCCCGTCCCTGGGATTCTCCAGGCAAGAACACTGGAGTGGGTTGCCATTTCCTTCTCCAGTTGTTTATTAAGCAACCTAGATGTCCATCAGCAGATGAATGGATAAGAAAGCGGTGGTACATATACACAATGGAGTATTACTCAGCCATTAAAAAGAATACATTTGAATCAGTTCTAATGAGGTGGATGAAACTGGAGCCTATTATACAGAGTGAAGTAAGCCAGAAAGAAAAACACCAATACAGTATACTAACGCATATATATGGAATTTAGAAAGATGGTAATGATAACCCTGTATGCAAGACAGCAAAAGAGACACAGATGTATAGAACAGTTTTTTGGACTCTGTGGGAGAGGGAAGGGGTGGATGATTTGGGAAAATGGCATTAAAACATGTATAATATCATATAAGAAATGAATCACCAGTCCAGGTTCAATGCAGGATACAGGAAGCTTGGGGCTGGTGCACTGGGATGACCCAGAGGGATGGTATGGGGAAAGAGGTGGGAGAGGGGTTCAGGATGGGGAACACATGCACACCCATGGTGGATGCATGTTGATGTATGGTAAAACCAATACAATATTGTAAAGTTAAAATAAATAAATAAATTAATTTAAAAAATAAATAAATATAGACATATATAATTATTGGCAATTCTGCTGAGGTGTCCAGATAAATGAGCATGAAAAGAACATATCATCAGAGTAGGCTTTTCTATTTATCATCTTTGTCCTAAATAATTAAAAAATGTGTTCATAAAAAAAAGAATAGTTCTAATTATATTTAGGGAAAAATTGTGTCAAGAATATTTTTTTATTTTTTTTTTATTTTTTTAGGATGTAAATATCTGAATTCCCAATTTTTTTGTTTTTTTTTAATTTATTTTTTTTAATTTTATTTTATTTTTAAACTTTACAATATTGCATTGGTTTTGCCAAACATCGAAATGAATCCGCTGCAGGTATCCCTCTGGGTCATCCCAGTGCACCAGCCCCAGGCATCCAGTATCGTGCATCGAACCTGGACTGGTGACTCGTTCCATATATGATATTATACGTATTTCAATGCCATTATCCCAAATCATCCCACCCTCTCCCTCTCCCACAGAGTCCAAAAGACTATTCTATACATCAGTGTCTCTTTTGCTGTCTCGTATACAGGGCTATTGTTACCATCTTTCTAAATTCCATATATATGCGTTAGTATACTGTATTGGTGTTTTTCTTTCTGACTTACTTCACTCTGTATAATAGACTCCAGTTTCATCCACCTCATTAGAACTGATTCAAATATATTCTTTTTAATGACCGAGTAATACTCCATTGTGTATATGTACCATGGCCTACTTACCCATTCATCTGCTGATAGACATCTAGGTTGCTTCTATGTCCTGGCTATTATAAACAGTGCTGCGATGAACATTGGGGTACATGTGTCTCTTTCAATTCTGGTTTCCTCAGTGTGTATGCCCAGCAGTGGGATTGCTGGATCATAAGGCAGTTCTATTTCCAGTTTTTTAAGGAATCTCCACACTGTTCTCCATAGTGGCTGTACTAGTTTGCATTCCCACCAACAGTGTAAGAGGGTTCCCTTTTCTCCACACCCTCTCCAGCATCTATTGCTTGTAGACTTTTGGATCGCAGCCATTCTGACTGGCGTGAAATGATACCTCATAGTGGTTTTGATTTAATAAATTACTGAAAAATGAAGTGATGATCACATATACATTAAACATGGCCATAATGAACACATAAAGTATTTATAAAGATATTTTAAAGCTCTTTTTTTTTTTAAACTGACCACAGTTTGGAAACCACTGATACAAGGGACACCATCACGGCTGGCATGCAAGCAGATGGACTACATGATCACTTACCTAATTAATTTTAGATGTCCTCATGATTTTAAAAAACAATAATAATTATGGAAATTTAGTAGCTAGAAGTTTGTTTCTTAAATCTAAGCTTTTATATTAAACTAAAAGAAAATATATCTTAGTCAAATCATACTTGAAAGTTTCTATGGTAGAAGCAAGAAAGAAAAGTAAAATTTATATATGTTTTCTGAGTGGGGCTTAATAATTGTACTTAGATTTTGGCTTTTATGTAAATATTGACTCATTGTTGGTAACATAGAATATCGTTTCACCATGAACAATGGCCAAGCTTGTTTACAGTTATTTCTTCCTTCTTCATCATTGGTTACCTCCATTAACTGAAAGTATAATCCCACCATATCGCTGTTGAGTGCATCCATAAGATTTGCTTTAGTCAACGGAATGTGGGAAAAAGAGACAAAGTGCTAATACCCAGCTGAGCATTTAATAGAACATCACCTTTCCTCAGTTGCGCCTATAGCATTTGTGCCATCTGCTGTGAGAACGCTTGTGCTGGGAAGTCGTTGGAGAACAGACACTTGGAGAAAACCAGAACCTAATCACCACCCCTACTGCTCACCAAATCATGAGTAAGAAGAACAATTTTTTTCAGCATCAGCCAGTGAGACTTTAGGGTTGCTGCTAACTGAACTCTAATCAACTTTTCTTAAAACTCAATTAAGCAGGAACAGCTATCTATTATTTTATGCTGTTTAGTCACTAAGTGGCAACCCACTGCAGTGTTCTTGCCTGGAGAATCCCAGGGTCGGGGAAGCCTGGTGGGCTGCCATCTATGGGGTCACACAGAGTCGGACACGACTGAAGTGACTTAGCAGCAGCAGCAGTCACTAAGTTGTGTCCAACTCTTTTGAAACCCCGTGAACTGGAGCCCACCAGGCTCTTCTGTCCATGGGGTTTTCTAGGCAAGAGTGCTGGAGGGGGCTGCCCTTTCCTACTTCAGGGAATCTTTCCAGCTCAGGAATTGAACCTGTCTCTTGTGTCTTCTGCATTAGCAGGCAGACTTTTTAGCACTGCACCACTTGGGAAGCCCCTATTCTATTTATATTTGAGCATAAATATGTCCATTTCAGTTCAGTTGCTCAGTCATGTCTGACACTTTGAAAGCCCATGGACTGAAGTAACCCAGGCTTCCCTGTTCTTCATCAATACCTGGAGCTTGCTCAAACTCATGCCCATCAAATTGGTGATGCCTTTCAACCATCACAGCCTCTGTTGTCCCCTTCTCCTCCTGCCTTCAATCTTTCCCAGCATCAGGGTCTGTTCCAGTGGGTCAATTCTTCGCATCACATGGCCAAAGTATTGGAGTTTCAGCTTCAGCATCAGTCCTTCCAGTGAATATTCAGGACTGATTTCCTTTAGGATAGACTGGTTGGATCTCCTTGCAGTCCAAGGGACTCTCAAGAGTCTTCTCCAACACCATACTTCAAAATAATTCTTCAGCACTCAGCTTTCTTTATGGTACAACTCTCACATCAAAACGTGGTCCACTGGAGAAGAGAATGGCAAACCACTTCAGTATTCATGCCTTGAAAACCCCATAAGTATATGTTAGTAAACTTAGGTATGTTGCTATTTTTTTCTGTAGAGAAAATCTGAGTCTTGGTCTATGCATTGCTCTGCTTCTTTAACCTCCATACACCAAGGATTTATACCTTTATGTTTGCAGTGTCATGTTCATCCCTTTAGAGGATTATTCATGACCTCTGCATTCTTTTCTACCCTTGCTTCTGGAAAAAAAAAACTTTTGTTTTTTTGCTACATACTCTAAACTAGTAAGGTTATAACTTAGAAATCCATGCTAATCTTTGTTCTCTCCAGTACTAATAACACAGGTCTGTTAAGAATGCTCTAATGTGTCCAAAGCCTTCGACAGTGTGGATCACCACAAACTGTGGGAAATTCTTAAAGAGATGGGAATACCAGACCACCTGACCTACCTCTTGAGAAACCTATATACAGGTCAGGAAGCAACAGTTAGAACTGGACATGGAACAACAGACTGGTTCCAAATCGGGAAAGGAGGACGTCAAGGCTATATATTGTCACCCTGCTTATTTAACTTATATGCAGAGTACATCATGAGAAACGCTGGGCTGGAAGAAGCACGAGCTGGAATCAAGATTGAAGGGAGAAATATCAATAACCTCAGATATGCAGATGACACCACCCTTATGGCAGAAAGTGAAGAGGAACTAAAGAGCCTCTTGATGAAAGTGAAAGAGGAGAGTGAAAAAGTTGGCTTAAAACCCAACATTCAGAAAACTAAGATCATGGCATCTGGTCCCATCACTTCATGGCAGATAGATGGAAAACAGTGGAAACCGTGGCAGACTTTATTTTCAGGGGCTCCAAAATCACTGCAGATGGTGATTTCAGCCATGACATTAAAAGACGCTTACTCCTTGGAAGGAAAGTTATGACCAACCTAGATAGCATATTAAAAAGCAGAGACATTACTTTGCCAACAAAGGTCTGTCTAGTCAAGGCTATGGTTTTTCCAGTGGTCATATATGGATGTGAGAGTTGGACTATAAAGAAAGCTGAGCACCAAAGAAATTGATGCTTTTGAACTGTGATGTTGGAGAAGACTCAAATCTTGATTCTTCTTCTTGAGACTCGACTCTCAATTGAGAGTCCCTTGGACTGCAAGGAGATCCAACCAGTCCATCCTAAAGGAAATCAGTCCTGAATATTCATTGGAAGGACTGACGTTAAAACTTCAATACTTTGGCCACCTTATACGAAAAGCCCACTGATTGGAAAAGACCCTGATGCTGCAAAAGATTGAAGGCAGGAGGAGAAGTGGATGACAGAGGATGAGATTGTTGGATGGCATCACTGACTCAATGGACATGAGTTTGAGTAAACTCTGGGAACTGGTAATGGACAAGGAGTCCTGACGTGCTGTGTAGTCCATAAGGTTGCAAAGAGTGGGATGCAACTGAGCGACTGAACTGAACTGAACTTAATGTGTCCAAACTTTTGCAAGATGTGCCTTTATCCATATGTCTTTTTCCATCTTGGAATCATTCCATGTTCTAGCTTTTGCAATTTGCATTCTTCATTCCTGTGCCAGAACTTAGATGCTGAAGATCTTGAACTAGGTATAACAGGCTCTAACTGAAAATAAAATGTCAATTCAGAAAATAGCATATATAAAAAGGGAGCAGAAAATATTTTTCTCATTTGTTTCCTTTCATAAAGAAAAAAATCAAAGAAAATAAAAGATAATTATTAGAAAATTACAAAGGCAAGAAAAGATACTGAAAAATTCAGGTCTATTTTTAAAAAAAGAATATACAAAGAAAAACGTATCAAAGCAAACTTCCTCAAAACTTCTATGGTATGAGGAAGAGTAAAAGAGGTCACTCAAATGTGCAGCTCAAAGCCAAGAAAGAAATCTATAACTCATTGTTGAGATGTTATTTTAAAGATCAAATGCAAACTATTATATTCTAGAAAAATATCTTCTAAAATATTATTTTACTCTCTATCTTTGTTCATGTATTTATTTTTCTCTGTATTAATGGGCATTATTAAGAACAAGTCAGTTTTAATTTCATGTTGAGGATTGAGAATAAAAAAAAAATTAGCTAAGGAAAAGTCCATTAAGAGTGATATATTACATGAATTTTGCACATTTGTTATGGTAGTAGACTAGTACAGTTTTTCACATAATGAAAATTATATATTTGTTATATATGTCCTTTGTGCAAATATGAGAATGTTACTGCACACATGACTTTTTTTTCCTGGTGTTCAAAATATAGCTATATTTTGCCTCATCTAGAATTTAAATAATACAAATTAAATAATCAGTACTTATATTGAAACAAATGAATACTTAATATTTTAATATTAATATTTAATTTTTTCTTTCTTCACCCTTATATAGACCTATACCCAGCAATTTTTTAAAAATTCTAGAACATTGATTTCTGGTAGTCAGAGAAACATAATATTCCTTGCAAGAGAACTTGAAATTTATATAATGTTCTACTGAAGTAAGCTCAAAGAAAGTTAAAAGTTAACCACAAGAAAATTTGACAGAATTACATAAAGGAACACATATCACTCATATTTCATAGGCTAAGAGCTTCAATAAAACAGGAGATATTGTTACTTAAAAGTATATCCATAGAAAAGAAATTACATATTTCAGAATTTGAGAAAAATTTTTTGGTATTGTACAATTTTTAAAAGCTGATGTGTGTTAAAAAATGACCACATTTTTCAATTTAGTAGCTTTAACAAAACACATGATAGTAGGCACAAAAATTAGGCTAAAAGCATATTTACATTAAGTCCATGGGGTAGATTAAATGACAATTTTGACGGCTTACTAACTCCTAGGAGCCATGGTAAGGAGCATCATTTAGTCATAACAACGATCCTGTTAAAAAGTATTATAATTATTTTCCTAGGGAAACTGAACCCTAGGTCATCATTTATCTACAATCTCAAAGTAATAGGCCTGGAATTTAAAACTACATCTATTCAGGTCCAAATTAAATTTATACTTTACTATTTGCTCATTTACTTTCTCTTATTCTTTCATTACATCAAACTGAATTCAAAGAAACATTCACTGAGCCACATATATATATTCCAAGAACAGTTGTAGATGACTGTGAACTGTGAACAAGGCAGAAAAACACCAACCTTCCCAGTAAAATTTGACAGAAAAAGCTGAAATATAATGGGGAAAGAGGGAAAGAATTATGGTGTTGGGAGATTTGTAGTTTTAGAAAGTGGCTAAAGAAGTCCTAACTGAAAAGAAATGGCTCTATAAAGCCTGGAGATGGCCAGGGAAGAGGTCCTGTGAATATTCAATATCCTTCCTACAAGTGAACACCTGACCACTTACTCTGCATATTTTAAAACTATCACTGTCTGACTGAGAATTCCAACCAGGTGGGAAGAATGCATTTAAACTTTGAGACAGGAACATGACTGGTGTGTTCAAGGGACAGCAAAGAGGACAGTGTGGTCGGAGCCTAGGGAACAAGAGAGAAGCAATAGATGATGCATTCAGAAAAGTAATTTGGAGTGGATCATGTGCATTCCTGTCATTGGTGATGTTTTACTCTGCATGATTTGTGGAGTATTGGAGAATTGTAAGCAGAGGACTAACATAATCTGGCTTCTCTCTACTAGAATCTCTGAAGCTAAAGTGCTGAGAATAAACCTAAAGGGAACAAGTAGAAATGGAAGGAAGTTAAACATGGTGTTCAAGGAAAGCAGCTAAAAACTACTGAAATATCAAAGGGATTAGAACTTATTTGTGTTAGAGTTATGAATGTGAAGAAACCTGGAGAAATTTATTAAATACTTAGCACATAAAGATCAACAGAATATTGTGATGAAATGGGAATCCAAGTTCTTATTTGTGGAGATGAAGACTGAACTTCATGAACACTCAAACAATCACAGTAGCAGGCAAGCAGAGATCATTTCAGAGAGAGAGAGAAGATGTAGTGCTCTCAGCATAGACACTGAGAGGGGGTGAAATGCACCCAAAAACGTAGGACTTACAACAATTTATATCTTTACGAGTATTGATTTTTACACATTTGGTTGGCTCATGACCATTTTTGACCAATCAGTTTGAAGATTACAATACCTAATCTGGCATCTTTATGGCTTTTTTGATCCCCAGTTTTTAAGTTTTCTCAGACATTGAGTTGCCATCCTGTGATCCTTCCTGTGACCCATCCAAGACCCCAAGCCATTATTTAGGGACCAGATGTGTGGGCTAAGAGTTAATGGTCCACCTGGTAATCTTCTTGATAAGCTAGGCAGCAGAAAATGGTTGTCCTGTCCTGGGCCTGAAAGTTTTATGACTTACCAGACCAGAGGGACATTCCTCTGAATGCCTGGAAATGGAAACAAAAAGTATAGCTTTCAGTTAATGAAGTGAGATGCTTACTTGAGAAGAAAAACATTGAAATTGAAAAAAAAAAAAAAAAAAAAGAACCAAGGTCTCAAGAGTCCTACATTTACTGTCTAAAAATTTATTCTTCTGTAATGGGTCACATATGAAGCATCAAAGAGGAGAGGTGAGTGCCAAGGATTTAGTGGACTTCTAAGCTACTGTTTGTGCAATAAAAATGAAATTGAAAAGTAAAACCCTGGTGCCTTGAACTACCCATTACCTTTCACATGAATATGGGGGAAAAGGTATAGATGGAATGGGGAACAAGTAGAGTTCTAAACAGCCAGACAGTGATAGTTTTTAAAAAAACAGAGTACAGGCCAAGTTGTCAGGCCTTCAATTGCAGAAAGTATAGTGAATGTATGTAATAATTTATGATTGATTTAACTATAGATGATAAAGCCATGGATATGGATGATATCACCTGAGAAGAAATATAAAATAAGAGAACCTCATCCAAGGAAGTATTGCAGTATATACTGGCATGCTGCAGATAGGTCTGGAATGGAGACAAATAGAATCAATATGCAACTGTATTTTCTATGAATGCTGTGTGTCATCCAGGGTAGCATAGGATACCCTGGTGGGATCACACTAACTTCTCCTAATTTACAGTGCATATACCTGGAGGCATGAGTAGAGAACAGGCCAGACAGAGCCCACAGTTGGAATTATTCTACCTGCAGACTATCAGAAACATTAAAAATCAGCTGAATGTGATTGGGGCTTTTCCTAATGCACCCAAAAGAAAGTTGGGCTTCTCTATAAAATAGACACAAGGGTAGCTGGCAAGAAAGCCAGGTCAATCATAAAGCTAAATGCAGAAACCTTGCTTCCAGGGCAACTACCTCATTAACATAGAGAATAAGCTGTGCAAAAACGAAGTTTCTCTGCTGGAACTGCCCAGAGCTATGATTCCCTTGCTATTAGAGTCATTCTGTTAAATTGTTGTACAGGAAATGCAAATTTATATCCACAGGCCCTCCAGCTTAAAATCTGAGGAGCATGCTAAAACAGCAACTAGGTAAACAGTGAGGAAATTTCAACAACACACCATCACTAATTATTAACACATCCAAGATAAGGTAATTAGATAAATTCAAGAGACTATAAGCAGAAATTGGAGAAATAAAGAAAAATGGCAGGAAGAAAAGATAAACATATTTTGGTTTATACAAGTACGGTAAAATAAAAGGAAGTAAATCGAGTCTGAAATCTTTTGGGTAGAGAGCAATTACCAGCAATTTTTCCTATCCCTTCATCCCTCTCCTGGTTAGAGAACTTTTGAGAGACCTCTCAGTCTAACTCTTTTTGCTTTCCAATGAGACATCAGCAAATAAGATTCAAGCTCTTAAAAATTAATTGTGCTTTAGGGCTTATCCTCTCTTGAAACCCAGCTGTCCTTAAGAAGTATGAGCTAGCCTTCTGGAGAGGAGAGACAATGGTCCCCAGCACACATTTGGCCACAGCCTGCAGTCAACCAACTGCAGGTCCCGTGACCAAGGCCACCTAAGACTAACCAACTGAGCAGGACCAGCCTAAATTACCTGAGAACGGCCCAGAACCAAAGAAATGCCCCCACAGAATCATGAGCTAAAAAATTGTTAAAGCATTTAGTTTTGAAGTGATTTATGTGAAATAAAAATCATTGTTATAGATATTTATGTTTCAAAAAGTGATGTAATAAAGAGTCTGTCGACTAAAAAATATAAGCACAACCTGAGAGTAGAGTTATTCTGTTTGGTGGGTAGGATTGTGAACCAGGAGACAGCACCTCAGCAGCTCTGGGAAAACTGCTCCAAGGAGGCAGGAGGGGAACTCAGGCTGTATACAAGTTTTCAACAATGGAAGCAGGCAGTCTGTACATCAAAGATCAGACATCAAGTTAAAGAATGTAGCATTCTGTGTATGGGGAAATGCAAGCCTCTGGACTCACTGAATTCATTTCTTTCATTTGGAACTCAGCTATCTGGGGCCAAATCCTATTTCCTTGTTCACCTTGCTTCCTGCATTCCCCTAACTCCTCAGCAATTGCCGTGGAGGGTGGCAGCATCTTTTGAATCCCAGTTTCGGGAGCCCTCTATCACATTTGGAGGCCAGAAATTGCTGATAGCTGGGATATTGCTTGTATATTGATATGACAGGAGATATTTTCATTTCACAATTCAGAAAGTAACCAACCTTAACTCTGATTATGTGTTTACCTATGATTATGCAGATCTGAGCCAAATGAGAAAAAACCAGGGAACCATGGCTTATCAAGAAGTGTGGAGGGATTATTTTTTTAACCACTGACACTAGATGATAGTTTTTAAATGAACTGAAAATTTAATAAATAACTTGCAAACTAAGGAATTCAACAATAAGATAATAAAAACAGTAATAATGAATCTGAAATCTCATATTATGCTAATAAAAACAGAAAATAAGATATGAGCAAGGAAAAAAAATCTCTTGTTTAATATCTTGATTTATACCATAGAGACTCAAGATACCTTTTTGTTGTAACACTATTAATAAAAAACTCAGGATAAACTGTGCTGGGTACTATTACTAGCATGCTTAGTAAGATAAGAAACTTAAAGCATACCAAGTAAATGTAAACTATATATAAAAACCGACATATAAATTGTATGATAACAAATGTGAGCTAAAAACATCAGCTTTTATGAAATATGTAAAAGGAATAAAATCAGCATTGAAAGACAAGGCTTCATAAATTATGAAACAAATAAAGCCTCACCAAATATGTGAAACAAATCCACATATTATCTACCCACTTAGAATAAATTGGATGCTAACGATTAAGTATAAAATATAGAAAATTTATGCTAGAGAAATGCAAATGAAAGATAATTGGTTATCTCCAGTACTATCACAAGAAAAATAAAAATAAATGCAAAATTCATTAAAAAGTAATATCATTTGATTTTTTTCATAGAGCATATAATCTACAACTCTATAAACTTTCATAAGCCAAGTAAAGACTTGACAGAATGACAAGTGATCAGCTAACAAGTAATAACCTTAGAAATGTAACAAAATTAGCATAAATTCTGTGGTAGGAGATTTTATCACATGTCTTCCCTCTGGATAAATAAGTTAATTTCTAAATTAGTAATAAGTTACTGATCTGAATTATTCAGATAAAAATTTGTTTTTGAATCAAATTCTAAATCCTCCCAGAGAGAATAATTGCTTTTTAAATATCCCTAAGCAATTTCCAAAAATAGTATCTATTTTGGGCTATTAAACTCAACCATTTCAGCTAGCAGGATATTCATAGATTGTTTTTGTAATTATAATGTGGTAATTTATAATTATTATTAAAGGTATCAAGAGAAAAAACCAACCACCTGAAAATATTTTAGCTTTTTACAAATAATATTTCTAACCAACCCCTCCAAAAATAAATTTAATAAACTTCACCAAGTATAGCTATTTAAAAAACACACTTTATGTTGAATAAAATTACAAATAATTTTAAAGTGACACAGAAATAAGACAAAGAGTTTATACTACTACCACTGTTTTAAATAGCATTTAAAATAGAACAGTGCAAAAAAAAATAAAAATAAAATAGAACAGTGCAAAGAAATGGAGAAAACAATAGAATATGAAAGCCTAGAGATCTCTTCAAGAAAATTAGAGCTACCAAGGGAACATTTCATGCAATGATGGACACAATAAAGACAGAAATGGTATGGACCTAAGAGAAGCAGAAGATATTAAGAGGTGGCAAAAACACACAGAAGAACTATACAAAAAAGACCTTAATGACCTGGGTAACCATGATGATCACTCACCTAGAGCCAGTTATCCTACAGTGTGGAGTCAAATGGGCATTAGGAAGCATCACTACAAACAAAGCTAATGGAGGTGATGGAATTCCAGCTGAGCCGTTTCAAATCCTAAAAGGTGATGCTGTTAGAGTGCTGCACTCAGTATGCCTGCAAATTTGGGAAACAGCAGAGGCCACAGGACTGGAAAAGGTCAGTTTTTGTGCCAGTTCCAAAGAAGGGCAATGCCAAAGAATGTATAAACTACCACACAAATATACTTATATCACATTCTAGCAAGGTAATGGTCAAAATTCTCCAAGCTAGACTTCAATAGTACGTGAACTGAGAACTTCCAGATGTACAAGCTGGATTTAGAAAGACAGAGGAACCAGAGATCAAATTACTGTATCTGCAGGATCATAGAAATGGAAGAGAATTCCAGAAAAAATCTGCTTAATTGACTATGCTAAAGGCTTAGACTTTGTGGATCACAACAAACTGGAAAATTCTTAAAGAGATATGAATAAAATACTACCTTACCTGCCTCCTGAAAAACTTGTTTACAGGTCAAGAGGCAACAGAACCAGATATGGAACAATGGACTGGTTCAAAATTGGGAAAGGAATATGTCAAGGCTGTATACTGTCACCCTGTTTATTAACTTCTATGCAGAGTGCATCATGCAAAATGCCCAGCTGGATGAAGAACAAGCTGGAATAAATATTGCTGGGAGAAATATCAATAACCTCAGATATGCAGATGACACCACCCAAATGACAGAAAAAGAAGAGCAACTAAAAAGCCTCTTGATAAATGTTTAAAGAGAAAAGTGAAAAGACTGGCTTAAAACTCAACATTCAAGAAACTAATATCATGGCAACGAGTCCCATCACTTCATGGCAAATAGATGGGGAAACAATGGAAACAGTGACAGGCTTTATTTTTGGGTCTCCAATATCACTGTGGATGGTGACTGCAGCCATGAAAATAAAAGATGCTTACTCCTTGGAAGAAAAGGTATGGCAAACCTAGACAGTGTATTAAAAAGCAGAGACATTACTTTACCAGCAAAGGTCTGTATAGTCAATGCTATGGTTTTTCCATGTATGGGTGTGAGAGTTGACCATAAAAAAGTCTGAGTGAGTGCCAAAGAACTGGTGCTTTTGAACTGTGGAGTTGGAGAAGATTCTTGAAAGTCCCTTGAACTGCAAGATATCAAACCAGTCAATTCTAGAAGAAATCAACCCTGAATATTCATTGGAAGGACTGATGCTGAAGCTCCAATATTTTGGCCTTCTGATACGAAGAGCCCACTGATTGGAAAAGACCATGATGGCTGGGAAAGATTGAAGGCAAGAAGAGAAGGGGACAACAGAGGACGAGATGGTTGTATGGCATCACTGACTCAGTGGACACGAGTTTGAGCAAGCTCAGCGAGATAGTGAAGGACAGGGAAGCCTGGCATTTTGCAGTCCATAGGCTCGCAAAGAGTTGGATATGACTGAGTGACTGAACAACAAAGACTATTTGAAATAGCATGAACTACTAAAATAGTTCATACAAATGGAGGAGAAAAGGTAGCAATCAATATGAATGCTTAAAAGAAGAAAATAAAATTATTATTCTGTATAGATTTCAATAGTGTCTCAAAAAAACACAAGAATATCAGCTGTTTCACCAAGGAATCAGCTTAAGAGTTGAGTTTTAAAATAGATATTAAACAACTAATATCTACGATTTTGAACATAGATTTTATAAACTATGTTCAAAAGTTTTAAAACACTCATAGGAAATCGTAGATCATATGCTATTAATAGCACTTCAATCCCTATGAATAGGTTTAAAATGAAAATCGCTCAGTCATGTCAGACTCTTTGCCCCACTCTGCACTGTATCCTGCCAGACTCCTATTTCCATGGAATTTTCCAGGCAAGAATCCTGGAGTGGGTTACCATTTTCTGCTTCAGGGGGTCTTCCTGACCCAGGAATTGAACCTGCAATTTTTGAGTGTCCTGCTTTGGCAGGTGGATTCTTTACTACTGTACCACCTGAGAAGCCTTAAAAAGAAATATTAGAACCAATAAAATAAAAATAATAAAATTGTACTATGGTTAATAGAAGAATTATTAAATAAACATCAGCAGTTCCATGACTCTGCTAGGAAAAATTAAATATCTGATATATAAAAAAATCTTAAAATTAAGCTACATGTCATTCCAATCAAGTTTTTTCTGCATATAATAATATGAAAGCTTTTATGTATGTGTGTATGTACATGCACATTTGTATATGCACGACACATAATATTTAATTAAATTTATGAAGTATGGATAGCATATTTTATTAGCACAAATTTCAGGTTACAAAGTTTACAAAATAATAATGACTGATTAGTTGCTTATCATGAAGCCTACTGTGGAGCTTATAGTTAATTTATAATTAATAATTTATAGTTAATTTATAATCATTTATGGATTACTAATGTCAAAACTAAAATGTAGCTGCTGCTTCATAAAACACAAATCCAAGGTCTCCATCAGTAAACTTTCAAAGTTAAAAGTAAATAAAAACTGGATAACAATAAAAAGATCAATATTAGGGAATTAAAAATGAGGTGTTTTTGTTTAATATAAAGGCAACTATTGTACATTCAAAGAGCTTTTTATCAATTTAAATAGTACAGACAGTCTTGAAAGTGGGGAAATATATGGGATAAAGACAATACTTCAATTCCTTTATCAGTTAGGTAATCTTTTTTACTAAACTCTTTTCTCTGTTCCCTAGCTATATCAATTCAAAGCAACTTTAACTCTTTCTTCATAAAGGTACTGAACAATGATTAACCATACTAGATTGAGATAATGAAAATGATGCTCTCACAGCAGTTACACAATCTTGTTGCTGGGAGTTACTTTGGCTTTGGGAACCTCTATAAGCTAAAGTGAATATGAGATATGTAGGGAATAGCCTAAGTACCACGTGGCTTTGAAAACTAAGCTTTCTGAAAATACACCTAGATTTATGAACTTACTTATCTTCACTCTATGGGTACTGAGTATTTTTATGTAGTTCTCAAAAACCATTAAGCAATTTTACAAACCTAATTAAGCAAAATGTTCTCTATACTGAATTGATGAAATTGTCTACGTCAATGATCATAAACTCAAATGCCTGGCCCCACCAGGAAGTAGCATAAATGAGTGAAAGGACCAGGTGGAGTAACAGTGAAGCACAGCACATGCTTCCTCCAGAAGGGCAGCTGCCTCTGGCTTTGGGTCATTGTTGCTTTGTGTGGTTGTGGCTCCTTCATTTTTAACGTGAAATCTCCATGTTTTTAATTATTAAAAATGAATCAATTTTACTGAAACAGTGCAAAGACTGAGTGCACAGAATTTAGTATGAGAATTTTTAGTCAATTTCAGTTTTATGCACACACAGATACCAGTAAAATGTAGGCATGTTTCATATAATAACAAAGTGATAGAACTTGGGATGTGACTCCTAAAATCTCTAGGACACAGGAAAGACATTAAAATATGCAATGTTATACAGCAAGCAGTAAATGCTTCAACAGAATAAAGAACAAGCAAACCTTCCAGAAAAGGTGCTAAAGTAAATATGAGAGTCATCCTGATGTCTCATCTTATGAATCAAACTACAGACACTGCTGTGATTACACATATTCCAGGGGCAAGAAGAGAAAGAGAATGAGCCAGGTTCAGGACATCTTGCAATATCCTGCAATATCCTGCTTTCTAGTGTATCTTTCCCTTAAATCTCTGGGAAGAAATTTCACATAACTTTGTATGTGCGTGGGCCTAAACCAAGTCTCCAAAAATGACAATCTCACTGTATTATTTTACCGGATAAAAAATCAGAATGAAAGATGTAGAGATAGAAGTCCTAGAGGCAAGGATGTCCTGATGACATAAAGACATAGTACATTTATTTTAAGGGTGTTCCAATGTCATAAATTATATTTTATTATATTTAATACAGGATAAAATACATTTATTAAATACTACTGTATTCCAGATGCTTTATCTACATTACTTTGTTTAATTATAGCAGTAATTAGTGTTTTTATCTAGACTTTATGTGTAAAGAAATTGATACTGAGAGTAATTAGATACCAAAGGGCATGCAGCTAGTAAATGAATAGATTTCAGAAAGACATATAGGTATACCAAACTCCCTCAATACAACATTCTTCCACTGAGCAAAAGGAAGAGAAATGCTTCCCTAGCCAAGTTTCATTGCCTCCAGAAAGTATGGAGAAAGGAGAGGCAAACCTTAATTTCTACTCTGTTATTGACTCTCTGTCAGTCTTCTCTGTCTTGTTTGTGAAGTTAAATATGAGATTGTTATAAAGGATCATCCAGGAATTTAGGTAAGGTCCCTTCAGCTCCCATAATATATACCAGTCTTTGGCTTTTTAAATATATATGTATATATATTAATGATAGTTCCTTTAAAAGTGTTACATTATTATATTTCAAAGTAATATGTAAAATATATATCAGGCTATACAAAAGAGTAAAAAATTTCAAATACTAAGAAATGCATGCAATTAAAATTATGCACTCGTAACTTTGGAATCTAGGGCTTCCATGATGGCTCAGTGGTAAAAGATACACCTGCAATGCAGGAGACACAGGAGTTGCGGGTTCAATCCCTGGGTCATGAGGCTCCCCTAGAGGAGTAAATGGCAACCCACTCCAGTATTCTTGGCTGGGAAACCCCAGGGACAGGGGGAGGCTGGCAGGCTATAGTCCATGAGGTCACAAAGTGTGGGACATGGCTGAATACACACACAACTTTAGAATCTACCCTCCTCCCAACTTAATAGTTGCTTAGATATTCTAGAAAACAAATATAAATATATATACATATATGTAAAATATATGTGTGTTTGTTGATATACATATACATATCCCCCATATATGAAAATAAACATATAGATTTTTCATGTACATATATATATATACATAATACATAAAATATAAATTTAGTGACTACTAAAATATTATGAAGTAACACAATTTTGCCTAAGTTTAAGCTTATTTTTATTTCATACATGAGATTATGTAAAACACTTTTCATTGTGACTTCTAATATATTTAATAAAGCATAAGATTAAAAATATATCTCTAAGAAGCTTAGCAACATATTCAGTTTAAGAAAAGAAAATTAAAACTTCCTGCTGCACAGTTTCTTAGAAAACTAAACATACTTTTATACAATTCACCAATCACACTCCTTGCTATTTACCCAAAGGATTGAAAACTTATGTCCACACAAAAATCTGCATGCTGATGTTTATGGCAGCTTTATTCATAATTGCTAGAACTTGGAAGCAACTCAGTTGTCTTTTACTAGGTGAGTGAATAAATAAGCTTAGTTACATCAGATAATGGAATATTATGCAGCACTAAAGAGAAATGAGCTATCAAGCCAGAATGAGACAAGGGGAAAACTTAAATGCATATTACTAAGTGAAAGAATTCAGTATGAAAAGGCAACATACCATATGATTCCAATCATATGACATTCTGGAAAAGGCAAAACTATGGAGACAGGAAAAAGGTCAGTGGTTGCTAGAATTTAGCAGGAAAGGAGGGTTGAATAGGCAGGGCACACAGAGTTTTTAGGGCAGTGAATCTACTCTATATAGCACTGTAATAGTAGGTCCATATTACTGTCATTTGTCCAAACTCAGAATGTATAACAAGAATGAACCCTAATATAAACTATGTTCTCTGAGTGATAATGATGTGTCAATGTAGGTTCATGGATTGTAACTCATAAAGCACTCTGGTGAGGGATGTTGATCAGAGGGGATTCTATGGATGTGTGGCAGATAAGAGGGTATATGGGAAATCTCTGTATCTTCTGCTCAGTTTTACTGTGAATCTAAAACTTAAAGTCTATTTAAAAACCAACCAAACACAAAAAATCCAAAAGAAAAGCTTCCTTCCTTGGTAAAAGCAACATAATTGGGAATTTCCTGCAATATTTTTGCTCTCTTATAAATAGTAAAGGAAATATTTATGTACATCTAAGTCACAGACTTTTCAGTAAAAATGAAAATCAAAGAATGAAGTACAAATCAATATTCAGTATGATCTTATGGCATTTTCCATCCTTAGTGGAATTTAATCTGATTGGCAGACTCATTTTGGATTTGTTTCATCTCTTTGTGATTTTATACTGACTTAAAATCAGCTTCCATGAAATACTGATGCATCCATGCCATTGAGTGTATATAAAAGACCTTTCTAAAATGTAGTGTATTGATACTTAAGAAACAAAAAATGTTTTTATTAGAATTAGACTATTAGTATGTGACTATACTGGAACTTCCTCTAGAATTTTGAGATAGATTATTTTATCATCCATTCAACAGTTATTTTTGAAGTGTTAGGTAATTTATTTGAAAAGGAAAAAAATATTTTGTCATTAAGTTATTTGTTTTTGTTGTTGCTGTTGTTGTTTTCAATTTGAAACCACTAAGACTGCAAACTAAAACTTTTGAAAATTAAAAACAGAACAAAACAGAAAATTCATGTCTGTGTATTGGTCTATATGTGGATGTTCTATATGCAACTTACAGCTTAGTCATTAGAAGTCCTCATGCTGCTTTGACTGTTAGAAGTTTGGAATTAGTCATATTTTGGGGCTTGCCGCAACTTCATTGGAAAAAAAAAAATCTCTGTTTTGTGTCGATCCAAGTAATAATGCCTAGGATTTTAGAATGTTTGCCTAATTCTATTTTTAAAAGGACTCTCCATTTAATTAGAAGTTTGTCTTAACGCTGTCATTAGGAAATTAATGCTGGATTGCTAACCCAAGGATCAACAGGAAAAAAAAAAAAAAAAGCCAACACTGAAAGACCTTCATATCTTATCACATACTTCACCCTGCTGAACCAAAGTGGAGAGAAATCACGAGAAATGATCTTTCCTTTAAAGGGAAAAATTCAGTTTTCATCTATGGTCTTCCATCTACCTGGGGTGCTTTTACCCTCTCCATTGCCTAGCTACTTGCCTAAATCAAATCCCTAATGATTATACAGTGGAAGTGAAAAATAGATTTAAGGGACTTGATCTGACAGGCAGATGCCTGGTGAACTATGGACAGAGGTTCATGACATTGTACAAGAGACAGAGACAGAGAGCAAGACCATCCCCAAGAAAAAGAAATGCAAAAAGGCAAAATGGCTGTCTGAGGAGGCCTTACAAATAGCTGTGAAAAGAAGAGAAGCCAAAAGCAAGGGAGAAAAGGAAAGATATAGCCATTTGAATGTAGAGTTTCAAAGAATAGCAAGGAGAGACAAGAAAGTCTTCCTCAGTGATCAGTGCAAAGAAATAGAGGAAAACAATAGAATGGGAAAGACTAGAGATCTCTTCAAGAAAATTAGAGATACCAAGGGAACATTTCATGCAAAGATGGGCTCAATAAAGGACAAAAATGATATGGACTTAGAAGAAGCTGAAGGTATTAAGAACAGGTGACAAGGATACATAGAACGACTATACAAAAAATATCTTCACAACCCAGATAATCATGATGGTGTGATCACACACCTAGAGCCAGACATCCTGGAATGTGAAGTCAGGTGGGCCTTAGGAAGCATCATTATGAACAAAGCTAGTGGAGTGATGGAATTCCATTTGAGCTATTTCAAATCCTGAAAGATGTTGCTGTGAAAGTGCTGCACTCAATATGCCAGCAAATTTGGAAAACTCAGCAGTGGCCACAGGACTGAAGAAGGTCAGTTTTCATTCCAATCCCTAAGAAAGGCAATGCCAAAGAATGCTCCAAGTACTGCACAATTACACTCATCTCACATGCTAGAAAAGTAATGCTCAAAATTCCCCAAGCCAGGCTTCAACAGTACATGAACCATGAACTACCAGATGTTCAAGCTGAGTTTAGAAAAGGCAGAGGAACCAGAACATCTGCTGGATCATCGAAAAGCAAGAGAATTCCAGAAAACCATCTCTTTCTGCTTTATTGACTATGCCAAAGCCTTTGTGTGGATCACAATAAACTGTGGAAAATCCTGAAAGAGATGGACACCTGATCTGCCTCTTCAGAAACCTGTATGCAGGTCAGGAAGCAACAGTTAGAACTGGACATGGAAAGACAGACTCCAAACATGGTTCCAAACAACATGGTTCCCAATAGGAAAAGGAGTACATCAAGACTATATTGTCACCCTGCTTATTTAACTTATATACAGAATACATCATGAGAAACGCTGGACTAGATGAAGCATAAGTTGGAATGAAGATTGCTGGGAGAAATATCAATAACCTCAGATATGCAGATGACACCATCATTATGGCAGAAAGGGAGAAGAACTAAAGAACCTCTTGGATGGCATCACCAACTCGATGGACATGACTTTGAGTAAGCTCCAGGAGTCTGTGATGGACAGGGAAGTCTGGCATGCAGCAGTCCATGGGGTCACAAAGAGTCGGACATGACTGAGCAACTGAACTGAACTGAAGTACATGCATATTTGTTGTATAACCATCACCATAAAACCACCACCATCCATCTCCATAATTTTCATCTTCCCAACTAAAATTCTGTGTCCAGTAAACAGTATGTTCCCTTTTGCCCTTCCCTAGTCCCTGGTAACCTGTAATATACAATTTGTCTCTGTGAATTTGATTATTCTAAATATCCCATATGACTGGACACATACCATTTGACCTTTTGTGTATAGCTTATTTAATTTACAATGTTTTCAAGATTTATTCTTGTTAATAGCTATCAAAATTTTCTTCCATTTTATGTATATATCACACTTTGTTTATCCATTCATCTGTTATGTACATTTAGGCTATCTACACGTTTTGGCTATTGTGACTAATACTGCTATAAACAATGGTATACAATGCCTACTCAAAAAAAAAAAAAAAGTGAAAGTGGAGAGTGAAAAAGTTGGCTTAAAGCTCAACATTCAGGAAACAAAGACCATGGCATCCAGTCCCATCACTTCATGGCAAATAGATGGAGAAACAGTGGCAGAATTTAATTTTTTGGTCTCAAATATCACTGCAGATGGTGACTGGAGCCATGAAATAAAACGATGCTTACTCCTTGGAAGAAAAGTTATCACCAACCTAGACAGCATATTAAAAAGCAGAGGCATTACTTTGCTGACAAAGGTACATCTAGTCAAGGTTATGGTTTTTCGAGGAGTCATGTATGGATGTGAGAGGGACTATAAAGAAAACTGAGTGCTGAAGAATTAATGTTTTTGAACTGCGGTGTTGGAGAAGACTCTTGAGAGTCCCTTGGGATGCAAGGAGATCCAACCAATCCATCCTAAAGGAAATCAGTCCTGAATATTCATTGGAAGGACTGATGCTGAAGCTGAAACTCCAATACTTTGGCCACCTGATGTGAAGAGCTGACTCATTTGAAAAGACCCTGATGCTGGGAAATACTGTAGGCGAGAAGAGAAGGGGACAACAGAGGATGAGATGGCTGTATTGCATCACTGACTCAATGGACATGAGTTTGAGTAATCTCTGAGAGTTGGTGATGGACAGGGAGGCCTGGCGTGCTGTGGTCCATGGTGTCACAGAGTCGGACACGACTGAGCGACTAAACTGAAGTGATTGCTTAGCTAATGCTTTTCAGGCATTCATATGTTTAAATTTTACTTCCTCAAAGAGTTAAATGATGTCAGTAGTCTTTCACATCTATTTAAACCCTTTTCACTAATGCTTAAGTGTAAATCTCTGCCAAATAGACCCATGTGTCTATTCTAACTTTCTAACATCACATACCTCATGATCTCACGCTCTTACTCCACACTAGTCACACTGGCCTCTTTGCTTCTTCTCAAATGTGCCAGGCATTCTCTTTTCTCAGGATTATGTCACTGATGCTCCATCACCTTTACGTTTTTCTCCAGTTGCCCAAATGCTGGCTCCTTGTTTCGCTCAAACTTTTGTTCACCTCATTTTCAGTCTTGTTTTCTCTCTATTTATTTAAAATTGATTGCACCGCTAGTATCTCAAGCTCCTTCCTTTGTTTATTTTCCTCCATATACCCTCTAATATACCATACTATATACTCTAGACTATAAATTTGAACAAAGTAGTTTGTTTTTTTTTTTTTTAATTGACTGTTGTATCTCTTCCATATTGGAATAATGGCTGGCTTGTTGTAGGTTCTCAAGAAATATTTTCTAGTAAACAAATGAATGAAAAATATATTAAGGACATTTAATCTGGGATCTACTGGAGCCCATAGATTGGCTTCATGGATTCAGTGAATCTCTTGAAATTGATTATAAAATATGCATAGGTCTTCCTATATGCATTCAAAAAGTGTGTGGCTACCTATCACCATACTGAGGCTTAACATAATATATTTTTCAATGCTTAACACATATGACAAACCCAAAATTACAGTTAATATTATACATTGAATGACAAGTACCTGTTTATCCATCTGTTTTATTAGACTACAAAGTTCTCAAATCTCTTTGAACTCGTGTTTTCTAACATAATCTTTGAACTCAAATTCTCATATTTGAAAATACCTTTGATCTTATATTATGAAGCATGCAACAAGCTAACCTTGCTTAATAAATATTTGATGAACTGAGCAATTTGTATAACAGATAAAAATTCCACAAAGAAAAAATAGAGAACAAGTACAAATTGGTAGACTGAATAGCACTCGATGGAATGTCCTTCTCAAAACCCCATTAATGTAAGATTAATAAAACAAAATATATGAGAAAATTCACCAAAAAGTGAACAAGATGTGAACATCATTGCACACCATTTCATTAACATTTTGGAAGATAGAAAGTAAAAGAAGAAGCAGTTACTGATGGAGAGATTTCAGAAAATTTGAGCTTTTATCCCTGAAAAGCTAAAGAATGCCTGAAATGACTGGAACTACAAAAAGGCAGGAAACAATGAGATGGAAATTTAAATTTGAATATTATTTGAAAATCTGAAGCTGAATAATCAATCTCTTCTCTCTTTCACATATATACCCCTCACTCTACCCTATATCCATTCTTAGAAAGTAAATTCAGAGTTACTCCAACACTAGAAAATAAGCTGGGAAGGAAAATATACAATACAAGAAATTGTGGCTGTAGTCCAGGAAATCAAAAGATGATGATGGAAGAGAGATGTCACGAAGATGGCAGAATAGAATGCTACAGACCTTCTTTCCCCACAAAGACATTAAGTTAACATTGAGTTAACAGTATATAGACCAGAACTCTAGTTGACAAGCTATAAAATTTACATATATACAAAATCCAAAAGGAATTCCAGCAAAAAGGATATGAAAACCCACAAATGTTAAATACACATCTGTGCCTGTCTACCTACACAGTATTATGCATACGACCAGAAGAAACCTACCATATTTGGACTCTCCCATTGGATGGAAACAAGAGTACATCCAACATTCTAATTTGTTAGAAAGTTGCCTGGTGAAATGGTTTTTATCTTGCATTTCTTGGACCGCTTATGGATCTGTGGTAGAGTTTTGAAGCCACTAACAATAAGCAAGCTCCACTGCATGTTAGAGCTGTAGTTCCATAGGCAGATTACAAGGGGAGCAAGCAGCAAGAAAAGGTTTGAGAGGTCCTAATACTTTTAGCTGGGCTTCCTGGGTGGCTCTAGTGGTAAAGAACCCACCTGCCAATACAGGAGACATAAAAGATGTGGGTTCAATCCCTGGTTGAGAACATCCCTTGGAGGAAGGCATTGTATCCCACTCCAGTATTCTTGGCTGGAGAATCCCCAGGCAAAATGAGTAAGTTTTAGGGGTGAAATGTAAGAAGTATTGACTATACTTAATAATACTAAATTAATTGTAATACTTTATACTTGCAAATTGTTAAATAGTAGATATTGAAATTTCTTACTGTACAGAGGAGCCTGGAAGGGTACAGTCCATAGAGTCACAAAGAGTTGGACATGACTAAATCAACTTAGCACACGTGCAAAACCTTTAGCTAGGCTGACTAGCCAATGTTTTTCCCTTCGTAAAGTCAATGTGTATAAAAAGAACACAGAGGAGTTTTTTTTTTTTTTCCCAAATGCCTGTGTTCCAGAAAAAGATTAAAAGGCATATAAAGAAATAGCAAAAATGACCCACTCAAGGGAACAAAATAAAATTATGGAAACCAAAACTAAAATAATACATATGTATGAGTTACCTAACAATAATTTAATAATAACTGTCATAAAAATGTTCAATAACTTAAAGAGACTACAGATTTAAAAAAAAAAAATTGTAGCCAGGAAAGCAGTCCATGAACCAAATGAGAATACCAACAAAAAGAAATTCAAAAAGAACCAAATAGAAATTCTGGAGTCGAAAAAAATAAAAAATTCACTGAAAGATTTCAATAGCAGACATTTTCAGGCAGAATAAAGAATGATCAAGCTTGAACACAAGTTATTTGAAGTCATTAAATCAGAAGAGAAAAAAAATAGAATTAAGAAATATGAATAAAATCTAAGAGATTTATAGAATACCATCAAGTGCACTCTGCATTCAAATGGGTATATCTTTCCTTTTGTCTTTTGCCTTTTGCTTATCTTCTTTTCATAGCTATTTGTAAGGCCTCCTCAGACAACCATTTTGCCTTTCAAATGTTGATGTGAACATTGACATTTTAGGAATCAACGAACTAAAATGGACTGAATGGGTGAATTTAACTCAGATGACAACTATATCTACTACTGTATGAATTTAATTCAGATGACCATTATATCTACTACTGTGGGCTGGAATCCCTTAGAAGAAATGGAATAGCCATTATAGTCAACAAAAGAGTCCAAAATGCAGCTTGGATGCAATCTCAAAAACGACAGAATGATCTCTGTTCATTTCAAAGGCAAAAATTTCAATATCATTATAATCCAAGTCTACACCCCAACCAATAACGCTGAAGAAGCTGAAGTTGAACAGTTCTGTGAAGACCTACAAGACATTCTAGAACTAACACCCCCCAAAATGTCCTTTTCATTATAGGGGACTGGAATGCAAAAGTGGGAAGTCAAGAGATACCTGGATAACAGGCAACTTTGGCCTTGGAGTACAGAATGAAGCAGGGCAATGGGTAATAGGGTTTTGCCAGGAGAACACACGAGCCATAGCAAACACCCTCTTCCAACAACACAGGAGAAGACTCTATAAATGGACATCACCAGATGGTCAATACCAAAATCAGATTGATTATATTTTCCTCAGCCAGAGATGGAGAAATTCTATATAGTCAGCAAAAACAAGACTGGGAGCTAACTATGGCACAGACCATGAACTCCTTACTGCCAAATTCAGAATTTAATTGAAGAAAGTAGGGAAAACAACTAGATCATTTGCTATGCTATGCTAAGTCACTTCAGTTGTGTCCGACTCTGTGCGACCCCATAGACGGCAGCCCACCAGGCTCCAACGTCCCTGGGATTCTCCAGGCAAGAACACTGGAGTGTGTTGCCATTTCCTTCTCTAATGCATGAAAGTGAAAAGTGAAAGTGAAGTTGCCCAGTCGTATGTGACTCTTAGCGACCCCATGGACTACAGCCTACCAGGCTCCTCCATCCATGGGATTTTCCAGGCAAGAGTACTGGAATGGGGTGCCATTGCCTTCTCCACTAGATCATTTAGGTATGCCCAAAATCAAATCCCTTATTATTATACAGTGAAAGTAACAAGTAGATTCAAGGGATTACATCTGATATATTGTCTGAAGAATTGGGGATGGAGGTTTGTGACATTGTACAGGAGGCAGTGATCAAGACCATTCCCAAGGAAAAGAAATGCAAAAAGGCCAAATGGTTGCCTAAGGAGGCCTTACAAATAGCTGTGAATAGAAGAGAAGCCAAAGACAAAGGAGAAAAGGAAAGATATACCCATTTGAATGCAGAGTTCCAAAGAATAGCAAGGAGAGATAAGAAAGTCTTCATCAGTGCTCAATGCAAAGAAATAGAGGAAAAGAATAGAATAAGAAAGACTAGAGGTCTCTTTAAAAAAAATGAGAGATACCAAGAGAACATTTCATGCAAAGATGGGCACAATAAAGGACAGGAATGGTATGGACCTAACAGAAGCAGAACATATCAAGAAGAGGTGGCAAGAATACATAGAAGAACTATACAAAAAAGATCTTCATGACACAGATAATCATAATAGTGTGATCACCCACCTAGAGCCAGCCATCCTGGAATGTGAAATCAAGTGGGCCTTAGGAAGCATCACTATGAACAAAGCTAGTGGAGGTGATGGAATTCCAGTTGAGCTATCTCAAATCCTACAAGATGGTGCTGTGAAAGTGCTGCACTCAATATGCCAGCAAATTTGGAAAACTCAGCAGTGGCCACAGGACTGGAAAAGGTCAGTTTTTCATTCCAATCCCAAAGAAAAACAATGCCAAAAAACGCTCAAACTACTGCACAATTGCAGTCATCTCACACACTAGTAAAGTAATGCTTAAAATTCTCCAAGCCAGGCTTCAACACTATGTGAACCATGAACTTCAAGATGTTCAATCAGGATTTAGAAAAGGCAGAGGAACCAGAGATCAAATTGCCAACATCCATTGGATCATTGAAAAAGCAAGACAGTTCCAGAAAAATATCTACTTCTGCTTTACTGACTATGCCAAAGCCTTTGACTGTGTGGATCACAATAAACTATGGAAAATCCTGAAAGAGAGGGGACTACCAGACCACTTGACCTGCCTCTTGAGAAATCTGTATGCAAGTCAGGAAGCAACAGTTAGACTGGACATAGAACAGACAGGTTCCAAATAGAGAAAGGAGTATATCAAGGCTGTTTATTGTCACCCTGTTTATTTAACTTATATGCAGAGTACATCATGAGAAACGCTGGACTGAAAGAAGCACAGCTGGAATCAAGATTGCCAGGAGAAATAGCAATAACCTCAGATATGCAGATGACACCACCCGTATGGCAGAAAGTGAAGAAGAACTCAAGAGCCTATTGATGAAAGTGAAAGTGGAGAGTGAAAAAGTTGGCTTAAAGCTCAACATTCAGAAAACGAAGATCATGGCATCTGGTCCCATCACTTCATGGGAAATAGATGTGGAAACAGAACAGACTTCATTTTGGGGGGCTCCAAAATCACTGCAGATGGTGACTGCAGCCATGAAATTAAAGATCCTTGCTCCTTGGAAGAAAAGCTATGACCAAACTAGACAGCATATTAAAAAGTAGAGACATTACTTTGCCAACAAAGGTCTGACTAGTCAAGGCTATGGTTTTTTGAGTAGTCATGTATGGATGTGAGATTTGGAAAGAAAGCTGAGCGCCGAAGAATCGATGCTTTTGAACTGTGGTATTGGAGAAGGCTTTTGAGGGTCCCTTGGCCAGCAAGGAGATCCAACCAATCCATCTTAAAGGAAATCAGTCCTGAATGTTCATTGGAAGGACTAATACTGAAGCTGAAACTCCAATACTGTGGCCACCTGATGTGAAGAACTGACTCATTTGAAAAGACCCTCATGTTGGGAAAGATTGAAGGTGAAAAGAGAAGGGGACAACAGAGGCTAAGATGGTTGGATAGCATCACCGACTCAATGGACATGAGTTTGAGTAAACTCCAGGAGTTCGTGATGGACAGGGTGGCCTGGTGCGCTGCAGTCCATGGGGCCGCAAAGAGTTGTACATGAACTGAGTGACAGAACTGAACTGATCAAATGGACTGAAATACACATTATAGAAATTCCAGAAGGAGAGACAAAAAAGGACAGAAAGCTTATTTCAAAAAAATAAAGGCTGAAAACTTCCCACATCTGATGAAATAAACTGATGTATAATTTTGAAAACCTCAAAGACTCACTTGGGGTAAATTCAAATAGAACTGCACAGTTACACATTCATTTTAATAAACCACCAGAAGTCACAAAGAATCTTGAAAGCAGCAAGAGATAAGTGACTCATCACACAAAAGAAAACTTCCATAAGATTATTGGCAGATTTCTCAGAATAAACTTTACAGGCCAGTACAGATTGGAATAACACACTTAGATGCTTAAAGACTAAAACTGTCAAGAAAGAACATTAAATTCAGGAAAAAAATCCTTCAAAGGTGAAAAAGAAATTAACATATTCCTAGATAAACAAAAACTTAGGGAGTTTATTAACACAAGGCCAACTCCAATGGAAATACAAAAGGGAACCAAAGGATGCTAGATGTCATAAAGCTAGAACATGAAGCTAAACAAAAGTATAAAGTTTTGTAGTAAATTTAATACATGGATAGATATAGTAACCTGTGTTATTAAAACTTTGGTGCGTAGAATATGTGACAAAAATATTTTTTAAAACTGTAAGTCTATCTTAATGGGTACACAATATATAAATAAATGAAAGGGGGATATTACCACCTATGACACAAGAAGATAAATGAATTATAAGATAGTGTTATGAACAATTGTACACCAACAATTCAGATATCCTAAAAGAAGTGTATAAATTCCTAAAAACACCCACTTACCCAGACTGAATTATGAAGAAATAGAAAAATCTCAATAAACTAGTAACTGGTAAGTAATTTCAACCAGTAATCAAATCCCTTGTCATCCTGCAACCCAACAAAGCCTAGGTTCACACAGCTTCACTAAACAGATTTACCAAACATTTGAAGTAGAATTAGCACCAATACTCTTGAAACTTCAAAGAAATTAAAGAGGAAGAAATAAGTCCTCATTTTATGAGGACATCATTAATTTGATGCCAAAGCCAGACAAAGACAATACAGGAAAACTATAGACCAATCTTTCTTATGATTATTTGTGTAAAAATCTCAACAATACACTTACAAACTGAATTCAGCAGCATGTTAAAAGGTTTATATTACATGACAAAGTGAGATTTATTCCTGGAATTCAAGTACAGTTCAACATACGAAATAAAAAATGAAAATCAACCAATGTAATATAGCACATAATGGAATGGACAAAAAAATAATTATATCAATTGATACAAAAAAAAAAAAGCATTTGACAAGATTCAAGACCTTTTCATGATAAAAACACTTAATGAACTGGTGGTAGAAGAAAACTACCCCAACATAATGGAATCCATCTATAAACAGCCCATAACTAACATCATTGTCAATGGTGAAAGACTGAAAACTGTGCAAATATGTATTGTTTAGCCATAAAAAATAAGAAAATGCTATCATTTGCAACAATATGGATGAACGTTGAGGGCATTATTCAAACTGAAATAAATATGAGAAAAACAAATATTGTTTGACCTCAATTATACCTGTAATCTATACAACCCAAATTCATAGAAACAGAGAGTAAATTATTATTGCCAAGAGAACAGTGAAGGTGGTCAAGGGGTAACAACTTAAGTGATGAGATTAGTAAGTCCTGGGGATGCAACGTAAGGCATAGTAACTACAGTTAACAGTATTAGATTTTGTACTTGCAAATCATTAAGATAGTAGGTATTAAAATTCTTACATGAAAAAAAACTAACTATGTGAGGTAATTGATGTATTGACTACCTTCACTGTGGCAATACTTTCACAGTATGTGTTTATCAAATCATTGAGTATTATGCCTTAAACTTACACAACTTTATATGTTAATTTGTCTCAATAAACCTTGAAAAAAATAAAATTAATACAATAACAATAGCATTTGTGGTTATATGAATTAGAATTGCGTTCAAAACAGTCTAAAGAGTTTATTTTCCCTGAGTGGGATTAAATAAGAATGGCAACATGGAGCCAGAGGAAAGCAGTGCAGAAGGGTCTTAGATTTAACAGAAGTTATATTGATACAATTTATTTCATTAATGTGTGCATGAAACATTGATAGGATATATACATTATTTGGGGACTTCCCCAGTGGCACTGGTGGTAAAGAACCTGCTTGCCCATGCAGGAGACATAAGAGACATCGGTTTGATCCCTGGATCAGGAAGATTCCCTGGAGAAGGAAATGGCACCCCACTCCAGTATTCTTGCCTGGAGAATCCCCATGGACAGAGGAGCCTGGCAGGCTCTAGTCCATGGGGTCACAAAGAGTCAGACCCAGCTGAAGTGACTGAGCACACATGCATTATTTTAGAGTAAAATCAGCTGGGTTTTGGCTAGAATACTTGCAGTATAAAATGGATATGGAAGAGATGTACTCTATAATGTAAGTATTCTATACTTGTTTGATTAAGAGATTTGAAAGATAGCATACATTGATTTACCAACTCATGTGTCAGATTTGCATAAGTTTTTCTTTAAAAGGCCACTACCTTACTGGGGAGTGGCTGAGTATGGATCAAGGAGAAAAGGGGTTCAATAGCAATTTTTTTGTTTCGATTATTGAAGAAGCAGAAAACTACTCATGGGTACTGTGGAGGACAGAGCAGAGACAAGGATCTTGACATCTCTTTTCTATAAGATGTACAAATCAATAAAGGGTAAATAAACTCAGACAATGGCACCAACCTCCACAGAAACTTTAAACTAGACATCTTTGCAAGAATATACATTCACATTCTATGAATAGGTTAATATTAATTCATGAATTGCTAATTAGCAATTAACATTTAAACAAATAGAGAAAGCACTGTATTTTCTCTTAATTCTAATACCTACGTGTCTTTTAGCTGTTCTCCTTTAGACATGTAATTCCATCATTTATGGACTTTTCTTAAAAAGTGAAGTTTCTTTTATTGTGCCACAAATATTAGACTATTTTTTGTGGTTATATTTTCTTTCTGGACCATCTGCCTACAAAGCAAAAATTCAACAAGTTTGAGCTCAAAATAGTACCACTATCTCTGAAATCTCTCACCTTTAAACTCAAATGTCCCAAATTAAATTCATCATCTTCCCACAGTTTCCCCTCCTCCCTCACCACCAGGCACGTTCAGGATGCCTTCCCTAGAGTTATCCAAAAACAAACCCCTTCATCTCCAGCCTCAATCTCCAATATCTAAATCTCTGTCTCCATTCTGTCACTTTCTTTGCTGTAACTGTTCTCTCAGAATAATTTTTATGCCCAGACATCTAAAAAATTGCAGCAGTTTAAATCTGGTTGCTTTTACTCCAGTTGTACCCTGCTCAAACCCATGCCCACAATGCCATCAAAATAATCTGATTACAAACCAAATATGTGCCTGTCTCTCCACTGTTTAAAATGACACTCTTTTAGCTTCACGGTGAAAGCGAAGCATTTAGGATAGTTTATAAAGTTTTCCATGGTTTGATCTCTGTCATTTCTTTAGCCCTGCTGCTCTTGCTCTCACTGTGGTAGTGATGATGGCCATAACACCTTTGTACTCTTCCCATTGAGAGGGGGTGTCCAGTCACTGTCACCGTCACCATACACTTATGACTGAATTTCTCCTTTAGAATATGGTCGAAGTCATGCTGTTTACCTAATATCTAAATTCAGTTAATGGGTTTACATATATTACCCTGTGTGTCATCTCTATGATGTAAGCTTACTAGTACCATTCTATAGATGAAGAAATTAAGGCCCAATATGGTTTTTCCAGTGGTCATGTATGGATGTGAGAGTTGGACTGTGAAGAAAGCTGAGTGCCGAAGAATTGATGCTTTTGAACTGTGGTGTTGGAGAAGACTCTTGAGAGTCCCTTGGACTGCAAGGAGATCCAACCAGTCCATTCTGAAGGAGATCAGCCCTGGGATTTCTTTGGAAGAAATGATGCTAAAGCTGAAACTCCAGTACTTTGGCCACCTCATGCGAAGAGTTGACTCATTGAAAAAGACTTTGATGCTGGGAGGGATTGGGGGCAGGAGGAGAAGGGGACGACAGAGGATGAGATGGCTGGATGGCATCACTGACTTGATGGACGTGAGTCTGAGTGAACTCCGGGAGTTGGTGATGGACAGGGAGGCCTGGCATGCTGCAATTCATGGGGTCGCAAAGAGTCGGACACGACTGAGCGACTGAACTGAACTGAACTGAACTGAACTTTACAGATGTGACTAAGATTCAAACCCAAAAGCCAGTCTTAAAGAGATCTGCTTCTGCTTTCACCCTTGTCAGTAATACTCATTCTTAGAATCCAGTTTTAAGGTAGATCTTCTGGAGAGGTCCACATGGAGGAGAACCCCAACTTTTAGCAAATAACTTCAGCTGAGATGCCCCCACTGACCAGCTCCAATGGCCAGTCATATGAGTGATGCTTGTGCAGCAGATGATGTATCCCTGCTAAAATATGCCCTGATTATATAATCATGAACAAGGAAATGATTATTAGTCCATTTGCCAAGTTGACAAAAAATAAAAATACATATGATTAACAAGTTATATATATATATATATAATTTGCATATATATGTGTGTGTGTGTGTGTGTGTTGTTGTTGTTATTCAGTCGCTAAGTCATGTCTGACACTTTGCAACCCCATGAAGTGCAGCACATCAGTCTTCTCTGTACTGCACTATCTCCCTGAGTTTGTTCAAACTCATGTCCATTGAGTCAGTGATGCCATCCAACCATCTGTCTTCTGTTGTCCCTTTGCTGTCTTCCTGCCTTCAAACTTCCCCAGCATCGGGGTCTTTTCCAATGAATCAGCTCTTCACATCAAGTGAGCTTTAGCTTCAACCCCCAGCCTTGCCAATGAATATTTTGGGTTGATTTTCTGTAAGACTGACTGGTTGGGTCTCCTTGCAGTCCAAGGGACTAGTAAGAGTCTTCTCCAGCACCACAGTTTGAAAGCTTCAACTCTTTGGCACTCAGCCTTCTTTATGGTCCAACTCTCACATGCATACATGACTACTGGAAAAATCATGGTTTTAAATTTCTGGACTTTTGTTGGCAAAGTGGTGTCTCTGCTTTTTAATATGCTGTCTAGATTTGTCATAGCTGTTCTCCCAAGGAGCAAGTGTCTTTTAATTTTGTGGCTGCAGTCACCATCCGCAATGATTTTGAAACCAAAGAAAATGAAATGTGACACTGTTTGACATTTTTTTCCATCTATTTGCCATGAAGTGATAGGACCAGATGCCATAATCTTCATTTTTTTCAATGTTGAGTTTGAAGTCAGCATTTTCACTCTCCTCTTTCACCTTCATAAAGAGTTTCTTTAGTCCCTCTTCCCTTTCTGGCATTATACACATGCTTTAGTTCCAAACACAAATAGTTCTTGTCTATACCTCTCTTATTCTATAGACTTTTCTAAAATGCCTTTCTTATCTACACACGCATTTTAAAGATAAGTGAAGGAATAAAAAAAAAAGAAAACAAAATTTTAAAAAAGGAAAAAAAGAAGATAAGTGAAGGCAAAATCTTCATTCAGATGCATTCTTTGACTCTACTATCTCATCCTATCTCACATTGCAAAGTTGGGCTTGTATCCTTCCTTAGTTCTTCTCAATATCTATTAAAATGATCCTTCCTTAGTTCTTCTCAATATCTATTAAAATGAAACTTTCTGAGAACTGGTGGTGTGTATTATTCACTTTCATTATATTTTCTTATCACCTAGTCTCCCTGTCACTTGTACATGCCCAGACAAAAAATCATCATTTAAATACTGAAATAACTAAACTTTCTTATTGTGTTAGCTGCCTGAATTGTGAACAAATGATCTTTGCAATAAAATGAGAACAGGGAGTTAGGAGGAAGGTGGTGAAGGAAGGAGGAATTAAAATCTAAATGCAATGCACATAATTACATGTATTTAACCCTTTAGGCCAATACTTTGGCCACCTGATGCAAAGTGCTGACTCATTTGAAGAGATCTTGATGCTGGGAAAGATTGACCTCAGGAGGAGAAGGGGGTGACAAAGGATGAGATGGTTGGATGGCATTAGCAACTCAATGGACATGAGTTTAAGTAAAGTCTGGGAGTTGGTGATGAACAGGGAGGCCTGGCATGCTGCAGTCTGTAGGGTTGCAAAGAGTCAGACACAACTGAGTGACTGAACTGAATTGAACTCTTATATAATAATTATGAAGCAATGTTAGTCCTCTTATTTTAGAAATGAAGAAATTGAAGTTCAAAGAGTTTACAGAGATAAATGAGATTCAATCTCAAGTGTAAGTGACTTCAGAGTTCTTACTCTTTCTACTATACTGTTGGGCCTTGTGTTCCCATGCAGTCTTCTAAAATTATTAAAGTCATATAGAATCAGGAAATTTACTAAGTAAGTATATTGTTCAAAGTTGGACATAGCACCATGCTGATGCCTGATGTTTCACAGTGTAGTGCTACAAAAAGTGTTTTCTGGAAAACCATTTATCATCATTACCAGGGTACTTGCAAAAAATGTAAATTCATGACCCTCACCCCTGAATTACTAAATCTAATCTTTGGTGTGGGGCCCAGGAATTTACATTTAAGGAAACCCCATGAATGATTTTAATGTTTTCTTATTTGAGAACCACTATCTTTGAATATCACAACCTTTGTGATCACAGCCATTTAACATGATTTTCTCTTTTCACAGATAAAGAAACAGAGGGTAACTATGTCTGGCCTTGTGAAGTCATTATGATTAACAAGTGGCAAAGCAAAAAAATCAAAGTCAGGATATCCTGATTACCAGTTAAAGGCTTTCATTGCATTTCAGTGAAATTTTACTTATAACACATGTCAAATTTTGACTATCAGTAGCATAAAAGTTTCAGTTTAAACAAAAGAAACAAAAGTATGTACATATATATAGTTATCTAAATGCACTGAGATGACAATTGCTCTCAGAAAGACATGTGCTGAAAAATGAATCTCAGCAGGCTCCCATAGCCAGCTGGAGTAGGGCAACGACAAGTGAGGTTCACAAAAGAAACACTCCAAGGATACACGGAACCAGCGTGAATTGATGAGGCATGATTATAGAGTGCTGAGACATAATCATAGCATAAAGAACAGGCTCAAGTACCAAAATCAGAAATGTGAGAAAAGCTCTGCAAACATCTGCTTTCACCCAACTCAAGAATACTAGTCACATTGCCTGGGGTAAAACAATCTGCTGGTCACACTTTGTCAAACTTAGATAGTAATTCTGAAACATGAGACAGCCAAGGAAACGGATCTGTGTCCAATGTACAGAAATACCCAACACAAAACTTCATAAATATAATATATATATATATATATATATATATATATATAAATGCAGATGAATTTAGATACATGTCATTTTAGCACTCCCAAAGCCATAAAATATCTTTTCATATTTTGAAAAGTTTAGGGAAAAAATTGAGAATGATAATAGAGTTCTGCCAAGAGAACGCACTGATCATAGCAAACACCCTCTTCCAAGAACACAAGAGAAGACTCTACACATGAACATCACCAGATTGTCAACACCAAAATCAGATTGATTATATCCTTTGCTCTATACAGTCAGGGAAAACAAGACCAGAGGGTGACTGTGGCTCAAATCATGAACTCTTTACTGCCAAATTCAGACTTAAATTGAAGAAAGTGGGGAAAACCACCAGACCATTCAGGTATGACCTAAATCAAATCCCTTATGATTATACAGTGGAAGTGAGATAAAGATTTAAAGCACTAGATCTGATAGACAGAGGCCCTGATGAACTTTAAAGGGAGGTTTGTGACATTGAACAAGAGACAGGGATCAAGACCATCCCCATGGAAAAGAAATGCAAAAAAGCAAAATGGCTGTCTGAGGAGGACTTATAAATAGCTAAGAAAAGAGAAGTCAAAAGCAAAGGAAAAAAGGAAAGATATACCCATTTGAATGCAGAGTTCCAAAGAATAGCAAGGAGAGATAAGAAAGCCTTCCTCAGTGATCAATGCAAAGAAATAGAGGAAAACAACAGAATGGGAAAGACTAGAGATCTCTTCAAGAAAATGAGAGATACCAAGGGAACATTTCATGCAAAATGAGCTCAATAAAGGACAGAAATGATATGGACCTAACAGAATCAGAAGATATTAAGAGGAGGTAGCAAGAATACAGAGAAGACTGTACAAAAAAGATTTTCATGACCCAGATAATCATGACGGTGTGATCACTCACCTAGAGCCAGACATCCTGGTATGTGAAGTCAGGTGGGCTTTAGGAAGTATCACTATGAACAAAGCTAGTGGAGGTGATGGAATTCAGGTTGAGCTATATAAAATCCTAAAAGATAATGCTGTGAAAGTGCTGTATTCAATATGTCAACAAATTTGGAAAACTCAGCAGTGTCCACAGGACTGGAAAAGGTCAGTTTTCATTCCAATCCCAAAGAAAGGCAATGCTAAAGAATGCTCAAACTACCACACAATAGCACTCACCTCACACGCTAGTAAAGTAATGCTAAAAATTCTCCAAGCCAGGCTTCAGCAATATGTGTACCGTGAACTTCCAGATGTTCAAACTGGTTTTAGAAAACACAGAGGAACCAGAGATCAAATTGCCAACATCTGCTGGGTCATTGAAAAAGCAAGAGAGTTCCAGAAAAACATCTCTTTCTGCTTTATTGACTATGCCAAAGCCTTTGACTGTGTGGATCACAATCAACTGTGGAAAATTCTTCAAGAGATGGGAATACCAGACCACCTGACCTGCCTCTTGAGAAACCTATATGCAGGTCAGCAAGCAACAGCTAGAACTAGGCATGGAACAACAGACTGGTTCCAAATAGGAAAAGGAGTACGTCAAGGCTGTATACAGAGAAGGCAATGGCACCCCACTCCAGTACTCTTGCCTGGAAAATCCCATTGATGGAGGACCCTGGTAGGCTGGAGTCCATGGGGTCAGTAAGAGTCGGACACGACTGAGTGATTTCACTTTAACTTTTCACTTTCATGCATTGGAGAAGGAAATGGCAACCCACTCCAGTGTTCTTGCCTGGAGAATCCCAGGGACGGTGGAGCCTGGTGGGCTGCTGTCTATGGGGTTGCACAGAGTCGGACATGATGGAAGCAACTTAGCAGCAGCAGCAAGGCTGTATATTGTAACCCTGCTTATTTAACTTATATGCAGAGTACATCATGAGAAACGCTGGGCTGGATGAAGCACAAGCTGGAATCAAGATTGCCAGGAGAAATATCAACAACCTCAGATATGCAGATGACACCACCCTTATGGCAGAAAGGGAAGAACTTTAGAGCCTCTTGATGAAATTGAAAGAGGAGAGTGAAGAAGTTGGCTTAAAGTTCAACATTCAGAAAACTAAGATCATGGCATCTGGTCCCATCACTTCATGGCAAATAGATGGGATACAATGGAAACCATGGCTGACTTTATTTTGGGGGGCTCCAAAATCACTGCAGATGGTGTTTGCAGGCATGAAATTAAAAGACACTTACTCCTTGGAAGGAAAGTTATGACCAACCTACACAGTATATTAGAAAGCAGAGACATTACTTTGCCAATGAAGCTCCATCTAGTCGAGGCTATGATTTTCCAGTAGTTATGTGTGGATGTGATAGATGGGCTATAAAGAAAGCTGACTGCAGAAGAATTGATATTTTTGAACTGTTTTGTCAGAGAAGACTCTTGAGAGTTCCTTGGACTGAAAGGAAATCCAACCAGTCCTTCCTAAAGGAAATCAGTCCTGGGTGTTCATTTAATGACTGAGGTTGATGCTGAAACTCCAATATTTTGGCCACCTGATGTGAAGAGGTGACTCATTTGAAAAGACCCTGATGTTGGAAAAGATTGAAGGCAAGAGGAGAAGGGGACGACAGAGGATGAAATGGTTAGATGGCATCACCGAGTCAATGGACATGAATTTGAGTAAACTCTGGGAGTTGGTGATGGACATGGAGGCCTGGCGTCCTGCAGTTCATGGGATCACAAAGAGTCAGACACGATTGAGCAGCTGAGCTGAACTGATGCTGTGAAAGATTGAGGGCAGGAGGAGAAGGGGATGACAGAGGATGAGATGGTTTTATGGCATCACCGACTCAATGAACATGAGTTTGGGTAAACTCCAGGAGTTTGTATGGACAGGGAGCCTGGTGTGCTGTGGTTCATGGGGTCGAAAAGAGTCAGACATGACTGAATGACTGAACTGAACTGAACTGAATCTCCTCTTGGAGGTTTACATATGCTTTAGTGTATCAATACCCTTAGGTGTTTTAGAGGAAATCAAACCTTCTTTAAGTCTCTGTTACCCATTCTTCTTTGAACCAAGATTTATAAAACAAATTCTAGTAAGTGTATAGTCTTTTATTAAGGACTAATCCCCGTCCTCTTACTCTCCTAGGATATCATTGTCTCTGTTGTCTATTCTGTTGGAAAAGAAGCAAAGGCTTTATATGTCAAAACTTTTCACTTTCATGCATTGGAGAAGGAAATGGCAAGCCACTCTGGTGTTCTTGCCTGGAGAATCCCAGGGACAGGGGAGCCTGGTGGCCTGACGTCTATGGGGTCGCACAGAGTCGGACACAACTGAAGCGACTTAGCAGCAGCAGCAGCACTAACACTCCTGTGGGAAAGAAATCACAGGCTGAAGAGATTTTATATAAAATTTTTGGGTTTTGCCTTCTCTTGGAAAAAAAAAAAAAGTCTGAAAACATTTCGCTTACATTCCTGCAAAGCAACAATTAACTCTTGAGACAAAGGTTTTTGTATTTGTGCAGTGGAACCAGAGATGAAATTGCCAACATCTGCTGGATCTTTGAAAAAGCAAGAGTGTTTCAGAGAAACATCTATTTCTGCTTTATTGACTATGCCAAAGCCTTTAACTGTATGGATCACAATAAACTGTGGAAAATTCTGAAAGAGATGGGAATACCAGACCACCTGACCTGCCTCTTGAGAAACCTATATGCAGGTCAGGAAGCAACAGTTAGAACTGGACATGGACCAACAGACTGGTTCCAAATAGGAAAAGGAGTACGTCAAGGCTGTATATTGTCACCCTGCTTATTTAACTTATATGCAGACTACATCATGAGAAATGCTGGACTGGAAGAAGCACAAGCTGGAATCAAGATTGCCGGGAGAAATATCAATAATCTCAGATATGCAGATGACACCACCCTTATGGCAGAAAGTGAAGAAGAAATAAAAAGCCTCTTGATGAAAGTGAAAGGGGAGAGTGAAAAAGTTGGCTTAAAGCTCAACATTCAGAAAACTAAGATCATGGTATCTGGTCCCATCACTTCATGGGAAATAGATGGGAAAACAGTGGAAACAATGTCAGACTTTATTTTGGGGCTCCAAAATCACTACAGATGGTGTTTGCAGCCTTGAAATTAAAAGATGCTTATTTCTTGGAAGGAAAGTTATGATGAACCTAGATAGCATATTAAAAAGCAGAGACATTACTTTGCCAACAAAGGTCCTTTTAGTCAAGGCTATGGTTTTTCCAATGGTCATGTTGGATGTAGAGTTGGACTATGAAGAAAACTGAGCACCGAAGAATTGATGCTTTTGAACTGTGGTGTTGGAGAAGACTCTTGAGAGTCCTTTAGACTGCAAGGAGATCCAACCAGTCCATTCTAAGGGAAATCAGTCCTGGGTGTTCATTGGAAGGACTGATGCTGAAGCTGAAACTCCAGTACTTTGGCCACCTCATGCCAAGAGTTGGCTCATTGGAAAAGACTCTGATACTGGGAGGGATTGGGGGCAGGAGGAGAAGGGGATGACAGAGAATGAGATGGCTGGATGGCATCACTCACTCAATGGACATGAGTTTGCATGAACTCCGGGAGTTGGTGATGGACAGGAAGGCCTGGCGTGCTCTGGTTCATGGGCTAACAAAGAGTCGGACATGACTGAGCGACTGAACCAAATTGAACTGAACCACTGTTTTATCAGTTATTTTTAATAATTTACTCAGTTATTTTTATCTGCTTGACCCTCTAAGTTACAGAATTTGTTATCCTTCCTCTGGGACTTAGGGGAAAAAGGGTCATTCACTTCGGGTGACAGGATATTGCTAGTGATTTAAGTAGAGATTTGCCATTAGTTACTTTGCAACTTTGGCTTCCCTGGTGGCTCAGACAGTAAAGAATTTGCCTGCAATGCAGGAGACCCAGGTTCAATCCCTGGGTCTGGAAGATCCCCTGGAGAAGGGAATGGCAACCCACTCTAGTATTCTTGCCTGGAGAATTTCATGGACAGAAGAGCCAGGTGGGCTACATACAGTCCATGGGGTTGCAAAGAGTCAGCCATGACTGAGCAAGTAACACAAACACACACTTTGCAACTTAGTGGATTTAACTTTTGCTTGAACTACTTGCTGATGATATTGATAGGTGAGAATGCCAATACTCACTCATGTTGTTTTCTTGCATACTCACTCCCATTCTATCAGGTTTGGATGAAAATAATGAAATCAAAGAACTATTGATAATTTGTGGCCTGAAATGTGTGTGTAAATGAAAAAAAAAGTCTTTTCCTCTACATTTTAATAAGATGATTTAAAAATCATCTCATCTCTGCTCTTTGGAAACCTTATCTTCATTAATTAGCATTCCATGCAGTGCTATTCCCATCTTCTCCATGTACATGAGGGAATCAGATTGCCATTTGCTTTTATTCTGTTTAAACATCTATGAGGAACAAGAGCAAAATGATAAATATGCTAAACTTCTTATTTGAACTGTGTTTAGTACAATGCCTAGATTTTGTTATTTGAAGACTATTCCTCCAGCAATAAAATTATTATTATTTTTTTAAAGTGTGGAAATAATACATCATATTCAGCATTTCTCTCCTCTGGTTTCTAAGAGCTGCTTTTCTTCTTCCTTCTGGGCATGAAAAGAAGATAAGCCACTCTGACTTTCTCCTTCTGCTCACTTTTCGCTTCTGGTTATGTTTGTTCCTCAAGGGAATAGAAAGTGTCAGTAGGCTTAGGAAGCAGCTTAAGGGTTACCTAGGCTGGTTTGTCCATTCTCTGCCTGCTTAGTAAGGAACTATGGTGTATCTGTTAGCCTCCTCAGTATTGTTAGGGACTTCTTGGACAAAGGAAAAAAGGTAAGGTAATAGAGAGCATTAATTAAAAAAAAAAATCTTTCTATGACTAGATGATTTTACATTCACTGAAGAGTTGCAAAAATAGTATATATAATTTCTATATATATTTACACTAGTTTTACCTTATGCTAATAAATTTATTTAACCGTAGAATATTTATCAAAACTAAGACATTAACACTGATACAATGCTATTAACCAAAATATATAATTTACATGAAAATTTATGTGAATCTCATCTTTTTTTTTTTTTTTTAACTATTGTCCTTTTCTTTTCCAGGATCCAGTCAAGGATCTTGCATTGCATTCAATTGTTATGTCTCCTTAGTTTCCTGTAATGTAGGAGAGTGCCTAGAATTTTCTTTTCTTTAAAAAACCTTATGCTTTTGAAAAGTACTATTTGTTTTATAGAATGTCCCTCAGTTTGGTTTTTCTGATATTTTCTCTTGATTAGATTGAGGTTATCTGTTATTGGGAAGGATATCTCAGAGATCACATGCCTTTCTTAGTCATAGCAGGGGTATATGATAGACATATATCTATTACTGGTGATGTTAACCTTGCTCTTGATCACCAGGTAAAAGTGGTGTTTGCTTTCATTTTGTAAATTTTCTTTGTTTTCCCTTTTTCAGTATTAATCATTTTGTAGGACATACCTTGAGACTGCACGAAGATCCTATTTCTGCTAAAAACTTTTGTCCACTAATTTCTGCATCCACAATTACTAATTTTCAAATTGCTGTTTTCCTTCTGTCACTAATATTTGATACTCTTCTGTAGGGAATATGTGTCTTATCTCCTCTGCTTGTTACTTTGTTTTGTTATTATTGTATCATATGGAATCATGCATCTTGCGAAGTGACTTGACAGTCGTTCGGTCATGTCCGACTCTTTGCGACCCCATAGACTGTATACTCCATGGAATTCTCCTGGCCAGAATTCTGGAGTGGGTAGCCCCTCCTTTCTCCAGGAGATCTTCTCAAACCAGAGATCGAACCCAGGTCTCCCACATTGCATGCGGATTCTTTACCAGGTGAGCCACAAGGGAAGCCCAAGAATAATGGAGTGGGTGGCGTCTCCCTTCTCCGGGGGATCTTCCCAACCCAGGAATCGAACTGGAGTCTCCTGCATTGCAAATAGATTCTTTACCAACTGAGCTATGGGGGAAGCCCTCATGAATCTTATTGCAGCAGAAAAAAATCATATACACCACAGAAATGAATAAATGTGATTATGTTCCAATAAAACTCTATTTATGGACACAACTGAATTCATATGATAGTTATATGCTATGAACTATTATTTCTTTTATTTTTTCAACTATTAAAATGTAGGAATAATTCTTAGGTTACAGGTGGTTTAAAACAACCAGTGGATAGGATAAAGCTCACAGACTATAGTTTGACAATTTCTGGTCGAATTCGTAAATTTAACCTTTTTGAAATACCTGATGCAACACTTGTGGAGGAAATCCAGAGTAACCATGCTAAAAGTATCCAAGGAAAGAGAACTCTGACTCAAAAATATAATATTTAATAGCTTCCAGAATAGGAACAGTGAATCTCACCAGTGTTTATTTGTTAGCATGTCTTCTTTAACAGATTATTCTCACTGGAAAACTTTCTTATTTTTTTAATCAATTAATTTATTTGTCTGCAGCAGGTGTTAGTTGTGGCACATGGGGTCTTCTAGTTGTAACACTTGGAATATTTAGTTGCAGCCTGAGTACTCTTAGTTGTGACATGTGGGAATAGTTTTCCAACCAAGGATAAAACCTGGTCCCCCTGTATTGAGAGTATGGAGTCTTAGCCACTGGACCACCAGGAAAGTCCAAGACTTCTTTATATAAAGTCTACTAGAATCACCTTCTGAGAACGGAGTTGTAGTTTTGTTTCTTATTTTCCCTGTTGTGACATTTATTTTTCAATAAATCTACAACAGATATCTTTGTCTAGAACCTCTAATTTGCCAGGAATTTTTCTAGACTCTTGGGATATAATAGTAAACAAAATAGGCAAAAATCTCTGTATTCATAAAGCTTATATTCTAATGTGTCCTTTGATGAGAGAGGGTAGAGATAGACATCAACAAATAAAAACAATATAAAATTAAATAGTGAAATACCTGTGAAGGGTTAAATAGTATTGAAAAAAAAATGATCAAGGCAAAAGAGAAAGGAGTAATGGAGTTGGGTTAGTTCTATTTTAAATCAAACAGAGGCTATCTCACTGAGAAGATAACTTGAGAATAAAAGATTTGAAGGAGGTTAGTGAATTAGCCTTGGAAAAAGCTGAGAGCTGAGAATTCCTGAAGCTATAAGAACCAATGGGAAACCTGTAATTTCCCAAGGCCTATACATCTGCAGCAGAGTGAGGCAAGACAGGAGTTGCCGGAACAGAAGATACAGGGTTGAAGTGGACTGTTTGTCTTGATTTAATTCTGTGAAGACAAATAGCTTAGCTAATTAGATGCATGTCAGAATTTAAGAGAGAGAAAGAAAGATCGAGAAGGGAATAAGAGAGAGAGGCAGTGGGAAGAAGTGAATGAGATGCTAAAGTAAAATGAAGGCCAGGCTTGAAAATCCCTCAGACAAAACCAATTAAACCATGTAAGCAAAACTAAATCTAGTTTATGTTGTGGCCAAGTAAAATTTAGGTTGTTTCTTATAAATCCCTCCAATGATAAATAAAAGAAACTTAAGCTATCTTTCTAAAGTGGCATAAGATAGTCATTTTTAACCAATCTCCTAATGTCTGGAACCCCTATTGTAACAACCTCTCATTGTAAAGGTTAAAATAACTTCCTTATTTTCACTTTATAAGCCATCCTGTAATATTACACCTCTAAGTTTGTATCCCTTTTGGATTTGAAAACTCCCAGTTTATGAGGTGTTCTTATATGTGCACTATACTCTTAACAAATACTACTTTACTCATCTGGTTTTAACATTTACTGTTCCTGGATTTTTGACAGAGGGAAGACTGAAGATAAGGAGTAAAGGTGGGAGGGATGGAGGAAGCAAAGAAGGAATCAAAGAGTGAAGGAAAGAAAGGAGGAAAAATACACTAGTTGGCCAAGAGTACGTTAATCTTCTAGTGTTATATACATTTTATTTTATTATATTTATTGATACTGTATACTATTAATAGGAGATTTAAGAATTCTGTAAAGGTAGACATTGATTTGAATAAAATTGATAGTAGTGCACATGTTTCATGTCAAATAGCAATGCAAGTGAATGTTCATATGCAAATAGAAATACGAGCATGCTAAAGACCTCCCCACAAAATTTTACAAATTTTTATTGTCCACTAGGAAATCAGCCTCTTTTGTTCTTTTGTGTGTGATTCTGAAATGTTATTCTAGCATTCTATCTTTCTAAATAGAAATAAATACTTTGAATAGAAACGCCTTTATTTTCCACAAACTTCTAAAAGTAACGTTTCTCATTGAGAAGTTTAATAGATTTTGACAATGTTTATTCCATATTTTGTATAAGAATTATCCTTTTAATCTTTTGAAAGAGAATTTAAATGACATGAGCCATTAAATGGTATTCCCCTGATAAAACCTAGATGAACAAAATAAACTCTCAAATGGCTGAAGCTGCAAGAAAGATTCTGGAGCTGTTCTTGACCATATTTATTCCTGTGGACCAAAATCTGTAGAGAGTATAGTCTACAAAAGCAGAGAGATAAAATTGAAGATGCATAAGGAAGATTGAAAAGATGATGTGGAAAGAATTTTGGTATTGTTCAAGTACTGAATTCTACTTTACTCTGAGGTCTAGCTCACATCCTATCCTTGACTTCCACTGTATAGCCTAGAATAATTATTTATAAGAGCACTATTCTTAAGCTAATTTAAGTGGTACTGTTATTTGGTTGTTTGTAATACAAACCCATATTTAAAAAAAAAATTAAACCATAGTTCAAAATGTAGAGGCCTGGGCAGTAGATTCAACTAAGGATTCTTTCACAGTGGGTTGACAGACACCAGTCATTTTGATATTATTTATTTACTCTAAGGCACATGCTAGGGAACCACACGAATGGTAGATTTAAGGTGATGTCAGGTTACCAGCTCACATATATTGTTTGATATGTGTGATCTCTGGTCTAGAAACCATGGAAATATTACCCAAGTAAACTGACGAAAATCTTTTACCTCAGAGGAGCTTATATTTTGTTAAATAGTTGTTCACAGGGAAATTTTGTTCTCTTTAGAATGGCCTGCCTGAAAGTAATTAAGAACTTACAATTGAAGCTAATTTTGTAAAAGGAAACTCTTTTTGCCTACCTTCAGATATATGTGGGAGAATGTGAGATTACCATGATCAAGAAAGACATTCTGGGAAATGGCAGAGGAAATTCTTAGTCTCTTGAGGCAATGCCATTGCTATGAATCCTTGCTAGGCAGCAAATGGCAGTGTATCTAAAAACAGAAATACTGAGTCTCCATGCTTATTACTAAGAAACAGAGCCAAAAGAGTGAGGTCCAAATCAAATAGCAAGATTTCACAAGATTTCACAAGATTTCTGGATTTTGGCTATCAGCAAACAGAACTCCTTCAAATGAAATTGCTAATACCAAAGTTTTAAGGATTAAAAAGTTTAAAGTTAATTCATACAGTTTATATTATTTTTGAGTGATAGCTATTCTATAGAAGAATCCTCAATTTACTGAAAGCTTTAATTAAAATATGGACGTGATTCATATGTTTGAGGAGTTCATAATTAGACTGTGCAAAGCTGTGAGGAAATAAATAACAGTCCAGAGTAGAGAAGAAAAAAGTCCAGAGGGATGTGCAAAATCATAGATACGGCAACTGCCAAAGGGCCCAGATTTACTCTAAGCCTGAATCTATACACTTGACATTCAGAGGAAAGCTGAATCTCACTTTAATGAGACAATTTTATCATCAACTTCTGCCTTCCTCATACAAGAAGCTAGCTGCTAAAAGCATTATGTTAATGATTGACTTTAAAAGCAAACCTTGAAATAAGAAGTCCTAAAACTACTACTTTATTCTTACAATTTTACATTTATTTAGTAGAAATTTTTTTAATCATTCTCTATGCATTCTATTATGAATGCATTTGTAAACAGTGCCTTAGTGTCCTGTGGAAAAATAAACACAAAATTCATCCAAGAATAACAACAATAACATAATAGAATAAAATAAGGGGACCTAATCCATAGAATCTCAGACTTTAGAGCTAGAAGATAATTTAGAGATTATTTAAATCAATTCCCTTCATTTTGAAGAAAAGTAAAGTCCAGATAAGTTAAATGCATATACAGTGCCAGGAATAGATTCAGATATTCCAAATGAAAGTGGCAGCCAGAATTACAGAGGAGCCAGAGTCTATACAGTCTTACAGCTAAAGAAAACATGCATACACACACACACACACACACACACACACAAACATACAGGAGGTCCACTTTCAAGTGTTCTTTGTTCTTATTTTTGTTTAATGCACAAAAGCACTACATTTTATTGATTCATAAATATATATTGAGAACATACCATATACCAGGCTTTCTATTAAATGTTAGCAAATACAGTGTCTGCCCAAGTATTTGTCTTCTAAAACAAATAAACCTACATGACCATGCTTTGAAATAAAGGTTATATTAAATCAGATTTTATCTATGCCATGAATCTATGACTCCTAATTCTCAAAATTATAATTCTAAAGGCATAGATATTGCTTGAAACAGTGTGTTCAGAAAATTGCAGTGGATGACATAAATAAATAGCATGCCATGCTAAAGTTTCCTATAAGAAAGAGCAGATCAAGTTATGATTGCCACGGGATGGAAATCTGAGAAGCTGATAGAGGGGTATTAGTCTCCCTGCAGGATCAAGCCATCAGTTCAAGAGAAAGGCATAGAGAATTCAAATACCATCCATACTTTTCCAGTGGCCAGCAATGTTCCCTCTGAGATAGTAAAGGATGACATGCATGGGTAGATTCCTGTAGGACAGTCATTTTCCACAGCAGCAATTTTTACAAGTTACCTAGTTAATTAGAGGGATACCAAAACATGGCAGTATGATGGAAAGGTCCTGGAAAGCAGAGAAATATGTGAGGAAGTCAAGATTTCTAGATAAAATCTTCCTGAAGACCAGGTTGTATATAACATTCTATATAATCCTTAGGACATAGTAGGTACCTCATCAACTTGGTGAGTTATTGACTAAATTAATGATATTGTTGTCATTTGCCATTGTAAGTAACGTATTACATTCAGTCTTTCTTTGAATACATGTTGCTTTGATACCTATCATATTCAAAGTAATCTGATAAATTCTATTGATAATAAATACAAAGTAAAATGGACACCGTTCTGAACTCAAAGACTACAGAGTATAGTCAAGGACCCATAACAAGCTTACCCATATCTAATTTATAAAGAAGTATAATGAATGCAAATAATTGACAGATGTAACATTCAAAGGAAAAAGTCACTGTCATCAGAAGAAAAACCAGTATCTACAATTTGATTATTATCAAGAAAGGACTGAGATAGAAAGAACAGAGGGGCATTGGCTTCTAGGAGAAACAAGGCAGAATATGGTTGGGCCAGATTATAATGTATAGAAACAATGAGTAATCAGAAAAGGGGTTACAATTTACAACAAGATCAAATCTTGAAAGCTTTGTAAATTATTCTTAATTTTCACTTTACTTGATGGTATAAAGAATCTGAAGATCTGTGAGCAGTAGGGTCAGAATTAAGTGGCTGTGTAATGTTTAATGTGACAGCCATTTGTGATAGATAGAAAAGGAAGAATTCAAAAACCACATACATATAAATACATTTGATGGCCTAACAAAGGCCCATATTAATAAACTTTTTAAAAACTATTATTTCCCATGAATTTTAATGTAGGAAGATGTAATTGCATAAAAATAATACCTTGGCTCATATAAATTGGATATTTTATAGTAAACTATTTAAAGTCAAACATTGTGTGTTTTAGCAATGTCAAAGGAGTAATAAAAAATCAATGTAATATTAGTACTCCTACCTTACATTTTAGCAAACTCATAGCTATTATCGACTAAATTCTTTGAAAGTTCTTTAAGGAACATTATAATAGAGTTTTCCATGGAAAAAAAGAAGGTCAGTTTCACAGCAAGAGAGGTCTGCATCAAATGATGGAAGAAATTCACAGTTCACTGCCTTTTCTATAGTGCATCTTCTGTTTCTTGTTTGAGTTTGGGGCAGATAACAATGGCAGGTGGAGGTGGCAAAGGTCGAATTGCTCTGAAGGTGTTGAACTAAATCATTATATATATACAAGAAATGATAGAAAAGGCATGAGCAGAATTCTCCAGGGAAAGAAACATTAAAATAAAAATTATTTGCCTCTGTCCTACAAAAAGCTAGATCTCTGTTGTCCTAATGTTGCAATCAGTTCTTGACTACCCACACTAATTGGAGAAGTCGTGGCACGTTAATCTCAGATCCGTTTATATGTGATGACTGACTCAAGGACACTTGGTAATATCCATGGCCTGCTGAGCCTCTTGAGGACCATGTCCTAATGACCCAATACTAGTATTCTATCACCAATTCTTAGACTTGTAGAGTACCCTTGAGAAGACTGAAAAGGAGTGAAAAAAAAAAACATAAAAAAATGAATATTCCATTTTACTTCATTAACTATAGAGAACGAGGAAGGGCATAACAACAACTAAAATATAATTTTCACAGAATTCAGCTACGATATACTGCCAAGGCAGCTGTGAATTTCATTCTATGATGGAAACAACGTTCTTTTCTAAAACTACAGAAAATAGAATAAAATCTAAATCTACTGTACAGTAGGTGCATTATGGTAGCATACTACCAGAGTGTGCTGCTTAAGTCGCTTCAGTCGTGTCTGACTCTGTGCAACCCCATAGCCAGCAGTCCACCAGGCTCCCCTGTCCCTGGGATTCTCCAGGCAAGAACATTAGAGTGGGTTGCCATTTCCTTCTCCAATGTATGAAAGTGAAAAGTGAAAGTGAAGTCGCTCAGTCGTGTCTGACTCTTAGTGACCCCATGGACTGCAGCCCACCAGGCTCCTCTGTCCATGGGGTTTTCCAGGCAAGAGTACTGGAGTGGGGTGCCATTGCCTTCTCTGCAGTTCTACCCAGTAGTTAGCAAAGCCTTGTGCTATGGAAAAGAGACTGCCTCTGAGTGTGTCTGTCTTTCAGTATGGATGTCTAGGAAGTGAAAGTAATCATAGTCATACTCATAATTGTAAAAATAATAAATGCAGCACCAAAATCTGAAGATTATATTTAAACTTCTTAATTTAAGCCCTTTGTTTAAATTAATGGGGAAACAGTTGCTTTATAAGTGATGAATAGGAAATCTCAAGATTTTTTAAAACTACTTAACCCAAGGTTGTAAACTTAATCTAAATATCCCTTTAGAATAGGAAGTTCTTAAAACTGAACCTGTTCTAACTAAAGCAATGCTTTGCCCATGATGCAGTTTTCCATTAAATCTTAGGACATCTTTTCCTCTAAGTTCTTTATCATTTTAATATCTTGTTTTGATAGATATGTGGCTTTGTGATACACAAGACGGTTTTGTTATTTCTAGAAGAGAGTCAGACAGCCCCAAAGCCTGTCAGGGAAGCCTAGGGGAGTGGTAAATGTGGTTCACTTTTAAGGGAAAATCTTCCAGTGTGCCTGGTGTTGCAACCACTGACTTGCTCAAGGGGCAGGTACAGAGATGGAAAGCAGAGTCTGCAAAGTGGTTGAAAGATAAGCACTTGGGAGGGTAGAATCCCTGCTGTGAGAATGACAAGGCAACTTCTTGCAGGCTTGATGAGATTCTCACCTTAATCAGGCATCAAAGTACTGGGACCTGAAGACTATGGAGCCTGTTCTCCCAGCAGGGCACTGCTGCATGTTATTTTCCCATATATAAAGAAAATTGAAGCTTTTGAAATAGAAACGTTTAGGAATTTTGGAATCTTTTTTCTTAAACATTACCACCCTTGTGACAATCCAGTTACACATCTACTTTAATATGAATTACAACAATATTGGAGAAGGAAATGGCAACCCTCTCCAGTGTTCTTGCCTGGAGAATCCCAGCGATGGGGGATCCTGGTGGGCTGCCGTCTATGGGGTCGCACAGAGTCAGACACGACTGAAGCGACTTAGCAGCAGCAGCAGCAGAACAATATGGTCCTTCTGTACATGTTTTGTTATTGTTCCTGTTGTTGTTGATAAAAGTATAGATGGCATAGAGATATGGTGAAAACTTAATTGTTTTAACTGAAGATACTAAATTTGGGAAAGTGATAAGGCATTTTTCCAACCAAGGTTACTCTTATACCTCATCCATCGCTCATATAACACCTTCTATATCCTTGATGATGGCTTTCTCCCATTATCTGTGTATAGTGTACGTCTCAAAATTGTATCTTTGGTTCTATTCTTATTGTTCCATCAGTTCAGTTCAGTTCAGTTCAGCTTCTCAGTCACGTCCGACTCTTTGCAACCCCATGAATCGCAGCACTCCAGGCCTCCCTGTCCATCACAAACTCCCGGAGTTCACTCAAACTCATGTCCATGGAGTCAGTGATGCCATCCAGCCATCTCATCCTCTGTTGTCCCCTTCTCCTCCTGACCCCAATCCCTCCCAGCATCAGAGTCTTTTCCAATGAGTCAACTCTTCGCATGAGGTGGCCAAAGTACTGGAGTTTCAGCTTTAGCATCAGTCCTTCCAATGAACACCCAAGACTGATCTCCTTTAGAATGGACTGGTTGAATCTTCTTGCAGTCCAAGGGACTCTCAAGAGTCTTCTCCAACACCACAGTTCAAAACCTTCAATTCTTCAATGCTCAGCTTTCTTCACAGTCCAACTCCACATCCATACATGACCACTGGAAAAAACATAGTCTTGACTAGACGGACCTTTGTTGGCAAAGTAATGTCTCTGCTTTTGAATATGCTATCTAGGTTGGTCATAACTTTCCTTCCAAGGAGCAAGTGTCTTTTAATTTCATTGTTCCATACCTGGAGCCAAAACAAAACATGACATAACAAAACAGAAAAGAAACAACAATAAAAAACATTGACTATTTTCTCAAAAAATGTGGATGAGTTTCCCATTTGGGGTACCCGCTATCCACATAAGCATAACCTCTCACTCAGATCCAAGCCCTGCCATCCACAGTGCCTGGAGGTCCACCCCTCTCCTTAATCCAGCCTTCAAGTCAGTCACTTCTTTGGACAAAAGCATCTAATAGCACAGAATGAATTCTAGAGGTTATAGCACACCTTGAAATATTCAAACTTTATAGCCCTTTCAATAAAAATATATTGATGATTTTCTTGGCATCCTGCATATCTTTATTTCCAAGCACACCTAGAACTCTCTTCTCAAACCTTGCCCTGCATTTTCATCTTTGCTCCCACTTAAGATGCACAGTCTCCTCCCTCTATCTGGTGCATCCTCTATTTTCTTTCATGACTGATTCTTTCATTAATTCCTGCATGACTTTCTGGGTCATAAGATTCACTCTCTTCTCAGTGTCCACAGTACTGTATTTAATTTTCCACTTCTATGTTCATTTTGCATTAAATTTGCTTAGATTCCCTCCCCTTTTTGAAAGGCTTGCCATTTAAAAAAAGTGTTTAAATTTGTGCCATTAAATTGGCATTCACATTTCTTCATTGCTCTTTGCTATTTTTACTTTCAACTTATCTTTTGTACCCCACTTTTTGTCATTACTTTCAGTCTCAGGATAATTAAAGAATTATCCAGTCATGTTTTTTTCTCTTCCCTTTTGCTTGAAGGAGGAAAGTGCTAGTGTAATGAGAATGAATGTGGTCAAAACATTTTGTGATCAGACAGAGCTGGGTTTTGCATCCAGTGCTACCTAGATATATAGACTTAGTTACTATTCTTATCACTTTCAGCCAATAGTTATAATACTTACAATTGAGGATTTTTAAAAGATAAATGTGTTAGGGGAAGCAAACTACTGAAACCACCCACCCTGGCCAGGCACCATAGTAACCATTTGCATGAGTTGTTTTAGGAACGGAAGTCCTGGTAAGGAACATGGAACTAATAAGCCACCCCAACCAGAAGAGCTCAGGAAAGGTCAAAAGGAGACACCACATGTCCAACCACCTCCCAGAATCCTCCTCTTTGGCATCCATCTTGGCTGAACAAGGCATTCACCACCAGGAAGGATTCTGAGTCAGATGATTGGCTAAAGACAACCTGGAAACTAATCCCATCACCATAAAACCCAAGGCTTCCAGCCACATGGCAGAGCTGTTCTCCTGGGTTCCTTTACCCTATTGCTCTGCACTCAGGTGCCCTTTCCCAGTAAACTCTCTTGCTTTGTCAGCAGATGTGTCTCCTCAGACAAGTCATTTCCAAGGGTTAGACAAGAGCCCAGTTTCAGGCCCTGGAAGGGAACCCCTTACTGCAGCAAATGCATTATCGCATGTTCAGTGCTTGGCCAATGAGAGGCGTTAAAGTACATTATTTCCTTTCTTCTCTTGTTTATGTCTCAGTACAAATAATGAAATAGTTAAACTTAATTATAAACCATGTAGAGAAAAACTCCCACTCTGGGCTTTAATTACAGCATTAAGAATATTATTTTATGCTTCATACTTAACAATGTTAATATCCCACATATTTGCTTGTGAAGACAAGGCTGTATGATGTAAAAGACCTGAGTTCCAATCCCAGCTATGTCACTCCTTTGCTATATGACTGGACTAGTTAATTAAACTGAATTTCAGCTTCAGTTCAGTCACTCAGTCATGTCCGACTCTTTGCCACCCTGAATCACAGCACGCTAGGCCTCTCTGTCCATCACCAACTCCCAGAGTTCACTCAAACTCATGTCCATCTAGTCGGTGATGCCATCCAGCCATCTCATCCTCTGTCATCCCCTTCTCTTCCTGCCCCCAATCCCTCCCAGCATCAGAGTCTTTTCCAATGAGTCAACTCTTCGCATCAGGTGGCCAAAGTACTGGAGTTTCAGCTTTAGCATCATTCCTTCCAAAGAACACCCAGGACTGATCTCCTTTAGAATGGACTGGTTGGATCTCCTTGCAGTCCAAGGGACTCTCAAGAGTCTTCTCCAACACCACAGTTCAAAAACATCAATTCTTCAGTGCTCAGCTTTCTTCACAGTTCAACTCTCACATCCATACATGATACTGGAAAAACCATAGCCTTTACTACATGGACCTTTGTTGGCAAAGTAATGTATCTGCTTTTGAATATGCTATCTAGGTTGGTCATAACTTTCCTTCCCAGGAGTAAGCATCTTTTTATTTCATGGCTGCAATCACCATCTACAGTGATTTTGAAGCCCAAAAAAATAAAGTCTGACACTGTTTCCACTGTTTCCCCATCTATTTCCCATGAAGTGATAGGACCAGATGCCATGATCTTCGTTTTCTGAATGTTGAGCTTTACATATCTGTAAAAATCAATGTAATAATGCTTATCCCTCAAAGAATCTTTTGAACATTAAATAAGATACAGTTTGATTCACATTAATACCTATGCATGTATTGATCACAATTCTTGAAGAAAATAGTCTATTGTTTGATTGTTGCATAAAGTTGAGTAGCATAGCATTCAGAATTAACATGAAATTTTGTAAAATAATCAAATCACTCCTAATAGGAGTCTATAGAAAACATTTCTCTCTATAATGTGCTTCTCTTATAGAATAAGAAACAAATGGGGCAGGGGAGGCTCAAGAGGGAAGGGGTAATTTATATATATATATATATATATATATATATATATATATAATTATGACTGATTCACATTGTTGTATGGCAGAGACAAGCACAAGGGAAAAAAAAAAAGAAACAAAATCATAGCCTATTAAATATCTTACAATCTTGCACACATTCTTTTCTCTTCATTCTATTTTTATCCATTTTGCTCTAGTTCCTTGTGAATTTGACTTCACATAGGCATCTACTTCTTACTACTGTCTTCTGATATTTTCATGGTTTACAACTCTGACTGCACATTAGAATCAACTGAAGAACTGTAGAGAAAATATGAATATCTACATTTTAGATAAATTGGGGATCTCACAAAGGTTCTTAAAATTTATCATGAATCAGATTCATCTGGAGAGCCTCAGAACACATAAGTTTCTGGGATTCATCCCGAGTTTCTGATTTAATAGGAATTTCCAACAAATTCTAAGGTGATGCTGATTCTACTGGTCCAGGGAATTCTTTTGAGAACTACTGCACTAAGGGGTAAGACTCTGATGTTAATATTTTTATAAAAAATTCTCTCATGATCCTGATCATACCCAGAGATGAGAATTCCAGTGTTAGCCTTCACTTGGCTTCAAAATCTACTGATTTTACCATTCATTGCTGTGCCGACCATTACCCACAGCCTGGACCTGCTGTCTTTGGTTGTCAAGATAGTACTGTCAGCATATCACCCATCCATTAATCCAGTCATCCATGCAACCACCTGTTCAATAAACACTTACAATGAAATAAACTTCTTACCATCAGAATTTCAGGAGCTGGTGAAGAAGACTAACAAACACAAATTTTAGTATAATATAAATGTGTTTAACTTGGGATATTGTTATTATTGTTTAGTCACTAAGTCAGGTCCAACTTTTAGTGACTTCAGTGACTGTATCCCTTCAAGCTCCTCTGTCCATGGGATTTCCCAGGCAAGGATACTGGAGTGGGTTATTATTTCCTATTCCATGGGATCTTCCTGACCCAGGGATCAAACCTGCATCTCCTGCACTGCAGGTGGATTCTTTTACCACTGAGCCATCAGTGAAGCCCCAATTTGTAGTGCAGGATTGGAGAAAAAGACTCTTTCTGACTTCATAGATCTCATGATGTTGATGTCAATTCTCAAATTATAAGTACAGATTCAACAAGTTAGCCAAGTAGGGCATGGCACTAAAACACTTTTTGGTTTTGTTTGAATGTTTATTTGCTTAGAAGAATGGCACAAATTAAATTATAAATATTTTATTTCTTAAATGATTAATTTTATGATGAAAGATGTTAACTATGTCATCTAGGCTGACTGTGAGATACTTGGGTGGGATATGGGTGAGAAAAGGAAAAATAAATTTTGTGAAACTATACTGAAATTCAGTCCAAGTTTTAACATCTGTCAGCACAAATTCACATTCTATAACTCAGAATAATCCTTACTTAGCAAAAAAAATACAATAGGACAGAAGTGTAACAATTTTCATCTAAAACTTTATCATAGTTATTTATCGCTGAGCCCTTCCAGTGCCCCCACTGCACTTGGCATCTGGAGTTACTAATGTTTGGTCAGTGCTATGAAGATAGGCTGTAAATCAGGCTCCTCTCTCTGACCCACTGGTGCCACTGAAAAAATAATTAACACCTGCACCCCAGGCTCAGATTACAACTCCACTGCCTGTGTATGCATCATTCCAAGTACAAACCAAACTGTTTCTGCTGCCTGCTCTGACCACCTGCTATCCTGACCCTACACCATTTATCTAAACATATGGTTCAGAAGTCATCTAAGATGTGACAGACAATGTAACAGCTTTTTTGAAAGCCTCAGTTCATGTGCCTGTTCATTTGAATGCTCAGTGCCAATTCTGTGCTCCTCCGTAGTGCTGTCTGCCTACCTGCTAAATTGTCGCTGCCAGTTCCCATATTCTTGCTATTAACAATGGCTGCTGTTGCCATGTCTTCATTTTAAATATCTGAGGTGACTACACAGTTCAAATACACTTGTGACAGACATAAAAATGTTTAATTTGTTCCCATGACTCCAGTGCTGAAGTAAATAATATCTGCATTGCTTCTGTCTGACACCTGCAGTGAACATTCAAATGTTTCACCTGCTTCAGTTTCTAATTCCATTTCCCAGAAACATTTAACTTGTCTGTGTGTGCCAAGATGTTTTCATTAATAATCTCAAATTAACCTCAATTAATTTACAGTATAAGAAAATAATAGTGTACACATTTGTTTGTAATGCATGTAATGCAAACCAAGTATTTTGGGCATATATCTACAATACTAAGTGGAACACTTACAGGATCAAAGAATCACAGAGTTTTAGAAAGACCTTGGATATGATCTAGTCACTTACATACACATGAGGATATTGAGATGCAATAAAGTTATGTAACATAGACCTTTAATAGAACTGAAATTCAACATATTCCAACTTTGCATCCAGAAATCTTTTTATTAAGCTCAATTTTCAAAGTGCTTTTAAAAACAAAACCTGCCTAACATGGCAAAGTTAATGTGTAGAACTAACCCAGAGATTGAACCCGGGTCTCCTTCATTGCAAGCAGATTCTTTATCATCTGAGCAACCTGGGAAGCCTAACATTGGCATGCAGGTTTGCTGGGGTCCAGCCCCGGCTGATCCAGGGTATTCGAAGGAGAGACGGCGTAGGCGACCTATTTATTTAAATATTTATCAAGGATATAAAGAGTAATAGAATGAGGATAGCTCAGTGAGGAAATTCAGTGGAGAAAAGCGGCTGAAATAAGGATAGCTCAGCAGGAAAATTCAGTGAAGAAAAGAGGCTGAATAAAATTCCAATGCAGGGAATTAAGTCACCTATGAAGGCCGCAGGCATCCTCCCGTTCTCCCGAAGGAGAGGAGACACTAAGGCCTCCCCAGTCAGATCTTAGAAGCCCAGGCAAAATTAGTAGGCTTGACGAGCTTCCCTGCCTCAGAGGAAAAATTCAGCCAGAAGGTGAAAGAAAGAACGACATGGGGAGACCAAATTTCGGTGAAAAAAAGGGCGTACTTTATTTTCCAAAGTAGTTTTATACCTTAAGTTGTGCATAGAGGATAATGGGGAAAGGGGTGGAGTCATGCAAGGACAGCAGTTCCTGGTCCTAATCGAAGCCAGGCTTTCAAACTTATCATATGCAAAAGTTCAGGTGATTTACATCATCTTCTGGCCAGGAGGCCTGTTAACATTTTAAGAAACTTATTTTTCTCTAAAGGTGATTATTCTAAAGTCAGGCACCAGCCTCCAAAAAAGCATTGGACAAAGCTGCATTCCTATAGGGCAAAGGTGAGGTGGGCTCAATCAAGAAAAGAATTAACTCAAGGGTCCAAGGTTACAAACATTGAGGCTACTACTTACATTTCTATACACCCATTATATCAATCAATACACTGCCAAGGACACAGTAGGTAAGGGATATGGAGACTTAGCAGCAAACATTGGCCCAATAAGTGAAAAACCCTTCACCAATACAATTTCTAATCAATCTTTTAACTACTCAAAGGAATCTGTGTTTAGACAGTTTAGAACATCTCCTGCCTCTCACAGTTGGGAGGCTCTGAGCAATCACATGTGGCCGGAAAAACCTATTCAGGCAGGTTAGAGGATTTCCAAAGGAGTTTGTAGGTTGAAACACTGTCACACCCAGGAATTATTAACTGGAGCTGTAAGCTAACTCTTTTTTCAGAGAGAGGTAGTGGGGGACAGCCCCCGTAAAGTCAGAGGTGTAGGTGAAAGCACAAAGCAGAAAGTAGGCAGACTCTGGTTTGGGGGGTAGATGCTCGAGAATTTCCAGGGGACTCCTGAGGCTCGATCCTGCCTTTGCGTATGCCGAGCCTCCTTCCTCATGACCTTTGCCATGGGCGGAGTTCCTCACGCTGGCTCCCAGCAGTGATAGAATTCCAGTTGAGCTATTCCAGATCCTGAAAGATGATGCTGTGGAAAGTGCTGCACTCAATATGCAATATGCACTCAATATGCAATATGCCAGCTCCCGGCATCGGTTCTTTACTACAAGTGCCAACTGGGAAGACTCAAAATCAAATTACATATTATCTAATTAAAATGTCTACTTTTAAAAATCTTCGATGCTGAACTCCTGCAAAATCAAAAGTGTATACTTTAACTCTTATTCATGTTCATTTGTTAAAGCTGCTTTTATAAGGTCATTGTAATTTATTCATTCTGCTTTAATGATTCCATTTCTCCACTTTTTATTTTACAACAGTATTCACTTGTCTCTTTGGAGCATCACAGACAGCTGCAGAGGAGAAATCCAACTGCATATTGGCAGGAACCCACAGACATATAAGGCTGTTTGGGGTACAATCACAGTTTAATTTAGGTTAATGAGAAAACACACCAGAGTTTGCTTGTCAGGAATCTGGCCACCATTTTTGCTGAATATTTATGCCCTTTCAAATATCTACTATTCTTAAGAAAAAGAAGTTGTTGTTTTTTTTAATCTATTTAACACTGTGTATATTTAAAAAGTGGGAGTTTTCTCACTGTTCCTTTGCACTTTGGAGACTAAGGTTGTCTAGTTCAAGCAGAAATTTTGCAGATGAGAAAACAAATCCTGAGAGATTAAGGGATACTGGCAAAGTCACACAGTTACTTCATTACAAAACTAAATTTCAGGATCCTCAGTTGATTCTGATTACCATTGGAATATATTGTTTTTAACAGGCATTATTAAGCAAAAGTGCTTCAAATTATTTTTTCTGAATTAGTAAAGTAATGCAAAATCCATGACTCCTACTTCCCTCTCACCCACTCACTTCACCTAAACTACCACAATGCTCTCACAATATACTGTAATGATCTAAAGCCATTCAATAATTATTTTCTGCTCTATTTTTTTAAGGACAGAATGGTATGGACCTAACAGAAGCAGAAGATATTAAGAAAAGGTGGTAAGAATACACAGAAGAACTGTACAAAAAGATCTTCATGACCCAGATAATCACGATGGTGTGATCACTCACCTAGAGCCAGACATCCTGGAATGTGAAGTCAAGTGGGCCTTAGAAAGCATCACTACGAACAAAGCTAGAGGAGGTGATGGAATTCCAGTGGAGCTATTTCAAATCCTGAAAGATGATGCTGTGAAAGTGCTGCACTCGATATGCCAGCAAATTTGGAAAACTCAGCAGTGGCCACAGGACTGGAAAAGGTCAGTTTTCATTCCTATCCCAAAGAAAGGCAATGCCAAAGAATGCTCAAACTACCACACAACTGCACTCATCTCACACACTAGTAAAGTAATGCTCAAAATTCTCCAAGCCAGGCTTCAGCAATATGTGAACTGTGAACTTCCAGATGTTCAAACTGGTGTTAGAAAACACAGAGGAACCAGAGATCAAATTGCCAACACCTTCTGGATCATTGAAAAAGCAAGAGAGTTCCAGAAAAACATCTATTTCTGCTTTATTGACTATGCCAAAGCCTTTGAGTGTGTGGATCACAATCAACTGTAGAAAATTCTTCAAGAGATGGGAATACCAGACCACCTGACCTGCCTCTTGAGAAACCCATATGCAGGTCAGTAAGCAACAGTTAGAACTGGATGTAGAACAACAGACTGGTTCCAAATAGGAAAAGGAGTAGGTCAAGGTTGTATACTGTCACCCTGCTTATTTAACTTCTATGCAGAGTACATCATGAGAAACGCTGGGCTGGAAGAAGCACAAGCTGGAATAAAGATTGCCGGGAGAAATATCAATAACTTCAGATATGCAGATGACACCACCCTTATGGCAGAAAGTGAAGAGTGCCGGGAGCCGGCATATTGCATATTGAGTGCATATTGCATATTGCATATTGAGTGCAGCACTTTCCACAGCATCATCTTTCAGGATCTGGAATAGCTCAACTGGAATTCTATCACTGCCGGGAGCCAGCGTGAGGAGCTCCACCCATGACAAAGGTCATGAGGAAGGAGGCTCGGCGTACGCAAAGGCGGGATCAAGCCTCAGGAGTCCCCCTGGAAATTCTCGAGCATCTACCCCCCAAACCAGAGTCTGCCTACTTTCTGCTTTGTGCTTTCACCTACACCTCTGACTTTACGGGGGGCTGTCCCCCACTACCTCTCTCTGAAAAAAAGAGTTAACTTACAGCTCCAGTTAATGAAGTTCCTGGGTGTGATAGTGTTTCAACCTACAAATTCCTTTGGAAGTCCTCTAGCCTGCCTGAATAGGTTTTTCCGGCCACATGTGATTGCTCAGAGCCTCCCAACTGTGAGAGGCATGAGATGTTCTAAACTGTCTAAATACAGATTCCTTTGAGCAGTTAAAAGATTGATTAGAAATTGTATTGGTGAAGGGATTTTCACTTGTTGGGCCAATGTTTGCTGCTAAGTTTCCATATCCCTTACCTGCTGTGTCCCTGGCAGTGTATTGATTAGTATAATTGGTGTAAGTAGTAGCTTTAATGTTTGTAACCTGGGACCCTTGAGTTAATTCTTTTTCTTGTTATAGCCCACCACACCTTTGCCCTATAGGAATGCAACTTTAATGCTTTTGGAGGGTGGCGCTTGACTAATCACCTTTGGAGAAAAATAAGTTTTCTGAAGAAAGGGTCTTAAAATGTTAACAGGCCTCTGGGCCAGAAGATGATGCAAATCACCTAAACTTTTACATATGATAAGTTTGCAGGAAGAAAGCCCGGCTTACTGCATGACTCTACCCCTTCCCCCATTATCCTCTACGCATAACTTAAGGTATAAAAACTACTTTGGAAAATAAAGTGCGGGCCTTGTTCACGGAAACTTGGTCTCCCCATGTCATTCTTTCTCTTACCTTCTGGCTGAATTATTCAGCCTCTTTTCTTCACTAAATTTTCCTACTGAGCTATCCTTATTTCAGCCTCTTTTCTCCACTGAATTTCCTCACTGAGCTATCCTTATTCTATTACTCTTTATATCCTTAATTAACATTTAATTAAGCAGTCATTTCCTGATCTCCGCCGACGCCGTCCCCGCTTCGAATTCCCTGGATCCACCGAGGCTGGACCCCAGCAGAAGAGGAACTAAAGAGCCTCTTGATGAAAGTGAAAGTGGAGAGTGAAAAAGTTGGCTTAAAGCTCAACATTCAGAAAATGAAGATCATGGCATCCAGTCCCATCACTTCATGGAAAATAGATGGGGAAACAGTGGAAACAGTGTCAGACTTTATTTTTTGGGACTCCCAAATCACTGCAGATTGTGATTGCAGCCATGAAATTAAAAGATGCTTACTCCTTGGAAAGAAAGTTATGATCAACCTAGATAACATATTCAAAAGCAGAGACATTACTTTGCCAACAAAGATCCGTCTAGTCAAGGCTATGGTTTTTCCAGTAGTCATGTATGGAAGTGAGAGTTGGACTGTGAAGAAAGCTGAGAGCCAAAGAATTTATGCTTTTGAACTGTGGGTGTTGGAGAAGACTCTTGAGAGTCTTGGACTGCAAGGAGATCCAACCAGTCCATTCTAAAGGAGATCAGTCCTGGGTGTTCTTTGGAAGGAATGATGCTAAAGCTGAAACTCCAATACTTTGGCCACCTGATGTGAAGAGTTGACTCATTGGAAAAGACTCTGATGCTGGGAGGGATTGGGGGCAGGAGGAGAAGTGGATGACAGAGGATGAGATGGTTGGATGGCATCTCCAACTCGATGGATGTGAGTTTGAGTGAACTCCGGGAGCTGGTGATGGACAGGGAGGCCTGGCCTGCTGCAATTCATGGGGTCACACAGAGTCGGACACGACTGAGCAACTGAACTGAACTGAATTGAGTGTCATCTTTATTTTTCTAAGAATCTTAAAATTAGACTCTGTTTCTAAGAGTTTGTCTTGTATGATGTCTCTCGTACTTTATTAACCTTCTGCATTTTCCACTGTATTATTCACCTAACCTCTCCTTGAACACTTTCAGTAGCAGGAAACTTTGTGAGACAAGCTTTCCTTTGTTAATCAGCTTTAATAGATTTTTATTTTATTTATGCTTACTATGAGCAAGGTGATATACTAAAGCATTATGACAATTAAAAAAGGAAATTACAATTGGTGATATCAGTAGTTCATAGTCTAGCTGAGGACAAAAGAAGGCTTGTATGCACATAAGCATGATATGAATTAAAACTGGTAAGTTCCATAAAGGATTTAGATGAAGTAACAAGAGTTAGAATTTCTTGAGTCATTTCTCTGTGCCAGACACTGTCCATGTAGCTGTGATGTGGTAAGTGCTCATTGAGGTAAAGACAACCATCCTCTAAATATTACTCATGAGGAGATCAAAGCTTGGAATGTCAGATGCTATCTCAAAGCCACACAGTGTGTTAGTGGTGGGTCTAGAACCTAAACCAAAGAAAGAAAGAAAGAAAGAAAGACAGTCGCCCAGTCGTGTCCGACTCTTTGCGACCCCATGGACTGTAGTCTACCAGGCTCTTCCGTCCATGGAATATTCCAGGCTGAATACTGGAATGGGTTGCCATTTCCTTCTCCAGGGGATCTTCCCGACCCAGGGATTGAACCCGGGTCTCCCACATTGTAGGCAGATGCTTTACCATCTGAGCCACCAAGGAAGTCCACCTAAACCAAAGTCTGTGTCTAATCAACATTTTGGCACTAAGGTGTTTGCCAATCTTAAAGGGAAAGGGTGATTAGTAGAATTGGAGGTGGGGTTAAAAAAATTCACAATGAGAGAATAAAATCCACAAAAGCAGAAAGAAAGAAATATTTTATCAGAAACAATAAAAGTGTTTCAATTTCAAGAAAGATGAGTGTGAAGGGACAAGTAGGAAACATCGGCTGCTGTCAGATTACAGAGAACCTGGACCACCCACCAACAGTATGTGTTGGTTATTGAGGAGCTATTATAATTTTTGAGCACAAATGACATGGCAGAGTAAAATTCAGGGATATTAATTTTGGAGGAGTTTAAGAAAATGTTGGGTTAAGCCAGAGACAGAGAGGCACATAAATTCAGTGGTGGCAGGGACAATGAAAGTGATTTTTTTTTTCCATGGGCCAACATATTTCTCACCACATTTTTGTATTCTTGATCATATTTATGACTTCTGGGATGACAGAGGATATGTGCTCTGATATTTTTTGACAACCTAATACAAAGTTATAAGAAAAAATATATATTTTAATGTATTTGTTCCAAAATGTCAAAGTTGTCTTATGCCCTACTTGTTAAATATTCTATTCTGGAAACCTGGCATATAAATGAATATGTATTTTATGTACTTTACAATAATAGCACCTAGAAAGCAACTATATAATAGATATGGTAATACTTTCAGGATTTATACAAAGGCATGAGAAAATTTCCTAAATGCATAGGAATGCATGATTGCATTTGATTAAGTGATTTATGATACAGATATATGAAGTGTTTATAGTTTGACAACAGAAGTACAAAAATTTTTAAGTCCAGTACTATAGTTAAGTAATAGGAATGGATTATACCATTATTAGACAATTTATAGTATTAAAATGGATATAAACTCTTATCCTTAACCTGTATCCTGAAACCACTTGTCAGGATACAATAATAAAACTATATATAATAAAAACTATATTTTGATGACCTTTATGTATATATATTTATATTTCACATGAAAGCTGGATGCTAAGACAATTGTTTTGTTAACCAATTGATCCTTGTAAATACATTCAAGATTAAAGTCAAAATTCCTAAGAATGTGCACACTGCATGAACCATCAGGTTCCAGCCTTCTAAGTACACAGTAACGACTATATGCCAGAATGTAGCTGCAAGCATGTTTGTCATACCTTTGCTAATATTAAAGAAAATTTGAGGATTCATTGAGTAAATGATGCTCTAACACCTTAGAGATTATTTTGGTGTGCACTTAATAAATAGGAAAGTACTTTAAATAATTCAAGTGAAGACTCTAGGCAGTAGGATAATAAATAGGAAACAATAAACTGTATCATTTCTAATGCATTTAATATGTTAGTACCAGTTTTCACTGTTTGGTAGTTTCATAGTTTTTTATGCTTTTATTCATTTAGCAAATTTTCTCCATTGGGACATATCTTGGAAAGGTATGTTTTAAGACTTTTTGTGTAAACTACAGTGAGTCCTTTTGGTTTCCATCTTTGAGGCTATTTAGTTCACTGCAATTTTCTTCAATCATGTTACTGATTATGGCTTTCACCCCAAATTTTCTATTTCAGATATTTGTTTTCTCCATATGTACCAGCTTCTCACTGGTTATTTTCATTCATTCTTAAGCATTCTGAAGAAATAAATTATACTTCTAAACTACTCATTTAGTTTTCTATATTGTTTACTTATCTTTATAAGTCCCTTGATATTCATATTTCATTGTGATACATTTAGTTCCTTTCTGTCATCCATGCCACACATATTGAAGTGGTATTTTTTTCATCTCTGTGTATATCCTCTTCATGGTGTTTGTTTCTCTTTCAAGGTAGAACTTCTATGTGTTATTGAGGATGCTAGTAGAATTCTGAGTAATTCTCTGAGTCTTTAGTAAGTAATTTTCAAAAGACCATATGATCCTTACTATAAGTCTTCAAGATTATGTTTCCATTTTTAGATGCTCATTATAGTTTGTCAGTTGCTTTGCTTGTTTAAAAAAGAGATATGTATACTCCATTTGGCCTGAGTCCTTATTCAGTTGTGTCTCGATCACATCTCCTTCACAGACGCAGCTTAATAAGCATGTTTAAATGCATAATTTCCAGCTTGATCTCTAGTGTCTAATCAGCATTCTTGGATAAAGATTATCCTGTTAGTATAGTATAGTGGTTAAGAGCATGAATTTTGAAACCAGAGCTTGAGTTATTTCACTAGCTATTTGAACGTGAACAAGTTACCTGAACTTCTCATGATTCAATCTCCTCATTTAAAACAAAAATAATAATAATCCCTACTTTACTGGTTGTTCTGAGAGTTAACTATGTTAACATGCATAAAGCGCTGAGAATAACATTTGTCACACAGGAAACATTACAAAAAGTGTTGACTACTATTTTTACCCCACCCCCCTTCCTTGGCTCTCTGAAACTCTAATCATGAGTTAGAAAGGAGAAGAAAAAGGATAGTCTCAAGTATACAGTGATCTCTACCCCAACCTGTAGCATAAGGATTGCTGAGCCCAAACCTTCGGAGAAGAGACTTGGTCATCTCACCCAACACTTTTTCACCTACTATACTATGTCTTATCCAGATGCATTTTGCTATGTAGCATTTTAAGGTGGTTATTTAGAGGTACTCATGAAGATAATGATGGTGGTATGAGGACAAAACACTTTGGGTCACTCAGTATGCAGTATATACACTATAGGAATAGTATGCATTTTAAATGTTCATTTCTTTTTTTTTTTTCTTTTTTGAGTTGAAGACCATACCTGAGGAAGAAGTAGATCCATTTCTTCTGCTTTTTTCTTAAGTTATTATTTATTACTCATTTTATTTTATTTTTTTAATTTTTATTTTATTTTATTTTTTAACTTTACAATATTGTATTGGTTTTCCCATATATCAAAATGAATCCGCCACAGGTATACATGTGTTCCCCATCCTGAACCCTCCTCCCTCCTCCCTCCCCATACCATCCCTCTGGGTCGTCCCAGTGCACCAGCCCCAAGCATCCAGTATTATGTATCGAATCTAGACTGGCGACTAGTTTCATATATGATATTATACATGTTTCAATACCTTTTTCCCAAATCATCACACCCTCTCCCTCTCCCACAGAGTCCAAAAGACTGTTCTATACATCAGTGTTCTCTTTTGCTGTCTCGTACACAGGGTTATTGTTACCATCTTTCTAAATTCCATATATATGTGTTAGTATACTGTATTGGTATTTTTCTTTCTGGTTTACTTCACTCTGTATAATAGGCTCCAGTTTCATCCACCTCATTAGAACTGATTCAAATGTATTCTTTTTAATGGCTGAGTAATACTCCATTGTGTATATGTACCACCGCTTTCTTATCCATTCATCTGCTGATGGACATCTAGGTTGCTTCCATGTCCTGGCTATTATAAACAGTGCTGCGATGGACATTGGGGTACACGTGTCTCTTTCCCTTCTGGTTTCCTCAGTGTGTATGCCCAGCAGTGGGATTGCTGGATCATAAGGCAGTTCTATTTCCAGTTTTTTAAGGAATCTCCACACTGTTCTCCATAGTGGCTGTACTAGTTTGCATTCCCACCAACAGTGTAAGGGGGTTCCCTTTTCTCCACACCCTCTCCAGCATTTATTGCTTGTAGACTTTTGGATCACAGCCATTTTGACTGGAGTGAAATGGTACCTCATAGTGGTTTTGATTTGCATTTCTCTGATAATGAGTGATGTTGAGCATCTTTTCATGTGTTTGTTAGCCATCTGTATGTCTTCTTTGGAGAAATGTCTATTTAGTTCTTTGGCCCATGTTTTGATTGGGTCATTTATTTTTCTGGAGTTGAGCTGTAGGAGTTGCTTGTATGTTTCTGGGATTAGTTGCTTGTCAGTTGCTTCATTTGCTATTATTTTCTCCAATTCTGAAGGCTGTCTTTTCACCTTGCTTATAGTTTCCTTTGTTGTGCAGAAGCCTTTAAGTTTAATTAGGTCCCATTTGTTTATTTTTGCTTTTATTTCCAATATTCTGGGAGGTGGGTCATAGAGGATCCTACTGGATCCATTTCTTTTTTTTTTTTTTTTTTTATTTTATTTTTAAACTTTACATAACTGTATTAGTTTTGCCAAATATCAAAATGAATCTGCCACAGGTATACATGTGTTCCCCATCCTGAACCCTCCTCCCTCCTCCCTCCCCATACTAACCCTCTGGGTCGTCCCAGTGCACCAGCCCCAAGCATCCAGTATTGTGCATCGAACCTGGACTGGCGACTTGTTTCATACATGATAGTGTACATGTTTCAATGCCATTCTCCCAAATCTTCCCACCCTCTCCCTCTCACAGGATGTCACTTTTGCCATTGTTGTATGTTTGTTGATTGAGTTCTGTTTTTGGTCATTTGTTGATTTTTTAATTAGATTCACCATAATTTTTATTAGTAGAAATGTTTCCTAAATATTATTAATAAGTTGAATATCAGATCTAGTTTTGGAGTTTCATTCTTTTTTTTTTATTTGTTCATGTTTTTATAAAATTTTAATGGGAATTTGGAAGAAGCAGTAGCAAGTGTTGCTAGTTAGATGCAAATGTAACAGGTTACCTATAAGGTATAGATTTATGCAAGAGTTTGGAATGAGATTTTCTTTACTCTCTCTCAAAGCAAGAGAAATGGAATGAAGTGCTAATGATTTATACTGCAAAATATTTCACACTCCTTAGGAATATTGCATTTCTGATGCTTATTAACTTTCTCACCAAGAGTCCATTAATATACCCAGTATGAATTCTGTAGTAAGCTAGATGAAATTTAAGCAGATAGACGATTGATAGATAGATAGACAGGTAGATAGATGATTGATAAGATAGATACTTAATGACAATTGATTATATATGATCTATTTATAATTGATAGATAGATATAGATAGATAATTGATAGATACTTGATAGAATTAGAGAATAAATGAAGGAGGTGGCTGAGAAGGGGAAGAGAAGATTCCTGTGTTTTTAGTTTCAGCTATTGGGTCCTGCATTGTCATTTAGTGGGATAACAAATCGTAACAATCTGCACAGAGGTTTGATGATAAGTCAAATTTTGAATATTGGAGAAGGAAATGGCAACCCACTCCAGTGTTCTTGCCTGGAGAATCCCATGGACAGAGAAGCCTGGTAGGCTGCAGTCCATGGGGTCACACAGAGTCGGACACAACTGAAGCGACTTGGCAGCAGCAGCAAATTTTGAATATACTGAATTTGATATGCTAGTCGGGCATCTTATGGAAATTGGCAGTAAACTATTGGAAAGGAGAAGAATATGATCACATTAAATCACAAATTATTTAATAAATACTTACTATAACATAAATGTGTCAGACACTGAACCAAGATCTGTGATATGACAAGACCTAAGACAAAACCCACTCTTTCTCTTCTACTGGAGACTTATAATTCAGCAGAATGAGTCAGGACAAACTCTGCAGGATGCCATTGACAAAAATAACAACTTAGGTTTTACTGATTGCTTTTTTGTTTTTGCTTTGTATTATTTACTTGTTTGTTTATAAACCAGCACAGAATATACCAGAGGTTGTAAAAGGATATGTAAGAGAAAGTGACAATCAGTTCCTTCCAGTTTCTTTGTGGATATGAGCTCAAAGTTCTAAATATGTGGAATGAGAGATAAGAAATCTTCTAGGAAGAACAACCCCAAACTGAGGACTCACTGTGTTTTGTAGCACTTTAGGCTGAAAGTTCTACATTAACTCTCAAGGGTCTATATAAGGGAATTTTTGTTGTATCACAATTATACATTTGCATTCCACTTCTTCACATGTCACTATTTCTACTTAAAGTTTCAATAGACAGTCCTGGTCATCTAATCACAGACAGTCCATAGGCAACAAGCATCCTAACAGGTTATATTCTTTGATATGTTTCATACAAGACAGAGTAGTACAGGGGGCTAGAATCTAGTGCCTGGCTCTTTCCTTAACCCAATCCCAGTTGGTTACAATACTTACTTATTGGAATACCTCAAGGATCTGAAAAACTATATTGATGCCCTCTCTCTCTTTTACTTTCTCTCTCTCTCTCTCTCTCTCTCTCTCTCACACACACACACACACACACACACACACACACACAACCTGGAAGTCTAACCTCTTTTTTCAGGTCTTCCAACTGATTGTCAGACAATGCAAATGCGAATTATTCAGGATAATCTCCTTTACTTAAAGGCAACTGATTAAGGAGTATATTTACATCTGCAAAGTCCCTTCAGCAACATATAGATTGTTGTTGCTCAGCTGTTAAGTTGTATCTGAGTCTTTATGATCCATTGAACTGCAGCATGCTGGGCTTCCTTGTCCTTTACTATCTCCCAGAGTTTGCTCAAACTCATGTCCATTGAATTGGTGATGCTATCTAACCATCTCATCCTCTGTCATCACCTTGTCCTCCTGCTTTCAGTCTTTACCAGCATCAGGGTCTTTTCCAGTGAGTTGATTCTTCACATCAGGTGGCCAAAGTATTGGAACTTTAGAATCAGTTCTTCCAATGAATATTCAGGGTTGATTTCATTTAGAATTGACTGATTTGATCTCCTTGCAGTCCAAGGGACTCTCAAGAGTCTTCTCCAAAACCACAGTTCAAAAGCATCAATTATTTGGTGCTCAGCCATTTTTATGGTCCAACTCTCACATCTATACATGACTACTGGAAAATCCATAGCTTTTACTACATGGACCTTTGTCAGCAGAGTAATGGCTCTGCTTTTGAAGACACTGTCTAGGTTTGTCATAGCTTTTCTTCCAAGGAGCAAGCATCTTTTACTTTTGTGACTGCAGTTAACGTCCACAGTGATTTTGGAGCTCAGGAAAATAAAGTTTGTCACTGTTTCCATTGTTTCCACATCTATTTGCCATGAAGTGATGAGACTGGATTCCATGATCTTTGTTTTTTGAATGTTGAGTTTTAAGCCAGCTTTTTTTTTTTTAATTTTATTTTATTTTTAAACTTTACATAACTGTATTAGTTTTGCCAAATATCAAAATGAATCCACCACAGGTATACATGTGTTCCCCATCCTGAACCCTCCTCCCTCCTCCCTCCCCATTCCATCCCTCTGGGTCGTCCCAGTGCACCAGCCCCAAGCATCCAGTATCGTGCATCGAACCTGGACTGGTGACTCGTTTCATACATGATATTTTACATGTTTCAATGCCATTCTCCCAAATCTTCCCACCCTCTCCCTCTCCCACAGAGTCCATAAGACTGTTCTATACATCACTGTCTCTTTTGCTGTCTCGTGCACAGGGTTATTGTTACCATCTTTCTAAATTCCATATATATGCGTTTGAATCAGTTCTAATGAGGTGGATGAAACTGGAGCCTATTATACAGAGTGAAGTAAGCCAGAAAGAAAAACACCAATACAGTATTAAGCCAGCTTTTTAACTCTCTCCTTTCACCTTCATCAAGTGGCTCTTCAGTTCTCTTCACTTTCTGCCATAAAGGTGGTATCATCTGCATTTCTGAAGTTGGTGCTATTTCTCCTGGCAATCTTAATTCCAGCTTGGGATTCATCCAGTCTGGCATATCACATGATGTACTCTGCATATAAGTTAAATAAACAAGGTGACAATATACAGCCTCGTGGGTCAGATGGTAAAGACTCTGCCTGCAATGTAGGAGACCTGAGTTCAATCCCTGGGTCAGGAAAATTCCCTGTAAATGGAATGGCAACCCACTACAGAACCTTGCTTAGAGAATTCTATGGACAGAGGGGCCTGGAATAACAAAGAGTTGGGCACGACTGAGCTACTAACATACTACATATGTAAGGTTACCTGAAAAATTTACGTATTAATTCCACTAACTTTTCACTAGGAAAAATGTAATCATAAGACCCTACATTGTTACAAAGGATACAATGACTGGCAGTCTTCAACTAATAGTTGTGTACCCAGCTAAAACTCCATTATCTGCATTGATTATAAATTGCATATAAAACATTTTATAAAGTCATGTTGCTTTGTCTAGTAAAGATCCATCTCTCTTTTTCTTTCTCCCCTTCATTTGGTTCTTCAATATAATCATTAGACTTTCTAATCTTTTCTATATAGTTTTCTGTATAACTTGCTTCTCCCCAGCTGCCATTTCTGGCCTTCCTTCTTATCCTTCTTTCACTATGCCTCAATTTTTCCCTTTCTGGTAATACTAATATTTCATTTTTTAAAACAAAATTTATAATGAAAGCATCCACATCATATACTTCAATTAATTTTGCTGCACATCCATCTTTCTATCATTTATATCCTTTAGAGCTCAGATAGTAAAGAATCTGCCTGCCATGCAGGAGACCCAGGTTCAATACCCGGATCAGGGAGATACCCTGGAGAAGTGAATGGCAACCAATTCCAGTATTCTTACCTGGAGAATCCCATGGACAGAGGAACCTGGTCATCTACAGTCTAAGAGGTCACAGAGTTGGACACGACTGAGCAACTAACACACACATACATACATATATATGTATATATCATTTTAATTTTACTAATGTATTATTTACTTTCTTTTTCAATGTTTTTATTGGTAATAACCAAATGAAATTTTCTCTCTTCTTCTTTCTCCTCATCTCTTTAATAAGAGAGTAAATAAAACAAAATTCACTAGTTTAATAAGATATTGAAGTTTTGCTATGGTAAACATCCTTAGCAAAACTTTATCTTATAGACACTTCATTAGAAAGCTAATTTAACATTTAAAGTTTCCTCTTAGTATAATATATCCAGTAAATACATGGTAATATCTTGCTAGATAGAATGAGTAATTATAGCCAGCACATCAGGATTTGTTGATACCTTTTTTCTGAGAGAACTGGCTCTTTGAGAGGAGGATAAAAGAGGAAAAAATACTGACATCATGATGGTGGAGATAGGGGACAGGAAAGAAAAGAAATGAAAGGAGAAATCATGTAGAGAATGATTTTGCCAGAAGGCCATCTGAGATTTATCTCATTTGGACTCAAAGAGAACAATCTTAGAAGAACATAAAAGGCTTTGTAATAACTATTGACTTCTTTTTTATCAATGGTTTTATAGATTGTTTTTATATTGGTACCTCACCAAACTTTGATGATCTACCAAGAGAATTACATTAGAATTCTTCATCTTCCCCAGTGAAGTGTAACCTTCAGAAGAATAAAGAGCTCTCTTTCATTTCAACACTTAGCACTACTCCAGGCACTATTGTATGAAATATTTAATAAATAAATCCTTCATGAAATGGACCAAGTTTTGAGTCAGAACTCCAGGATGATCCTTGGCTGATATTTATCTCTCTGATGATTTGATTTATATAAACAAGACACTTCTTTCCTCCACTTGACTTCTCACAGTGTTCACCATAAGATGCAAGATTACCAGAGGCATTTTGGACTTTTTTTTTCACATTTTGTCCCCCAATCACAAGGAAAAAGAATTGAGTCCCCTCTCCACATGAAAACTAAGTGTTGGAATACTGTGTCCTCTCCCCACATCTTTACTGGGCTCTCCTCAAGTAAGTAAAAATTGAACATCTTATTAGTCCAACATTCATGAAGTCATATATTACGAGTGTAGTGAAAGTTAATGCATATTCATGAATTCATTGTCTTCTGTTTCCTCAGTAAATAAAGGGCTTACTAATCAAGCTGGCTTACTCCAGTGTTTTAACTACCCTTGATCTTTCCAAAATCGTACAGTGGACTCTCTTCCATTTCCTGCTCTTCATAGTAAGTACTCCCTTCTTAGGGTCTGGTTTCTCTTCAAGGAGTAAATGGACTTTAATTTTCAAAAATGAGATCGCTGAGATCTTAATTATACTCTCAGGAATCCATCCTACCTCCCAGAAAAATTGACCAGAGAAGGCAAGCCCTTCAGTGGGAGAGAAGGAGAGAGCCTATCTGAATGTGGCATATCAATTGGTGTCCCCAGACATACTTTATTTCATATATCTCATGTTAGAATATATTTGATGTATATGGAAATCCTGAAGTAGAAGGATAAATTACTGGATTAGGAAACTAATTTTCTATCCCTGACACCTACCAGCAAGAGAAGTATAGAAATCCTTTGATACAATTTACAAACTGTCAGAGATAATCCTCATCATTTTTTTTTCCTACCCTCTTTCTGATAAAATTTTTATATAACCTATTGTCTTATCAGAGAACTCAATTAAGAGCCCTGCAAAACTGAAGTTATTTTTATTCTCACTGGCATGAGTCAATTATTTAATTTGATTGGTACCACAAGAGCCAGACATTTCTATCAGAAATATCCCCTGCAAGGCAGGGAAATATCCCCTGCAAGGCGGGGAAATATCCCCTGCAAGGCTGTCACACTACCATTTTCATTATTGCACCAGTCTCTTTTATTCCTTTATCCCTCCCTACCTTCCATCTGCTTTCTACAAACCTCATTTTCTCTTTCTCCTGTGAATCTTTATACCTTCCTGGAGAACTCACAGGAACCGCTAAACTCTGTGGTTGCCTCTTAAGGATAAAGCAGGTGTGTACCTAAATTTAGCCCAAACTTTGACTGTACTTTGTGATTCTCAACTAGATGATTTTACATCTCATAAACACCATCCCGAATATTCTATTATTTGTGTTCCTTTTTATTATGGCAACCACCGGGCAATAAATTGGCTATGTCAGTCCCCTCAGCGCACTTCAAATGAGGCTCCTTCAGCACTGTGCGTGAGTTGGCAGCACTTCAAGAGGCCAGTGATATGGCAGTGCTTTGCAGGGGGATTAGCAAGGCACGTCCACTGAGACTGAAAGATTCTTCAGAAATACTGAATGGAGAAAATTAGACATGAACTAAGAACCCAAAGGATCATGTTACTTAAGAGCCATGGCTGGGAAACTTAATTATGAAAAGGGATGAGATTATTCTAGGGCAGGAGGTCAACTTAGCCTCTGATTTTCAGTCTTATTAATATATGGAAGAAAATTCCTTTTATGTGAGATGAAATTTGCTAAGCAACTCCCTTAAGTTTCTTATTATGTATTTACTAATTAAAAGCCTTTTCTAACCTTTAAATGATGAATGACCAGTAAATATATCTATAAAATTCACATACCTGCTGTAATTTCTTTTAGAGCAAAGGCAGCCTGCATAGCATTATTTATTAAGAGGAGAAATTGAGCTCTTCACAAAGTACTGATAATGTGTTCCTCTGGCATAATCTAAACACAGATCCTTGAAAACACTCAATTAATAATGTGTTGAGATGTATCAGTGCCCTACCCACTAATCACAGGATGAAAACATACATTCTTTCAGGTTTTTCATTTTTAATGTTTAATCTCAAAACGTAAATTTTCCCCTACAGAGAACATCAAAAGACAAATTCCCTTAGTGGCATTTTACAATTAATTTTAATATCCGTGAACTAAGCACATAAATTTTTCCAGTCGTAGCATATGCAAATGTGTTTTTGCATATCTTTGAAGTAGCTGTTATTAAATGCAGATACCATCTCTGCTTGGGGCTGAGTATTAAAATAGTTTTTACAAAAATAACAAAATATGTTGTATGTTATTTTCTAGATGGTTTGTTTTAGTCAATAAATTTCCTTAGACAGTAAAAGTGAAGATGCTATAACTCAGATTCCATAACTTATACTATGGAATGCAAGTCTAAGTATTTATAAAAGCTTCAAAATAATTAAAGTCAACTCCTCAAACTAGAGAGAAAAGACACAATAGAGAGGAAAGCCTGGACAAAATCCACTCCAAACAGAAAAATTCTGCTTAGCAAATTTGAATTAGAAACATGAGGAAATGAATGATCCCAAGTTATGAAGAGCTTGTGGTATTTTATGCATCTCTGTGTCTGTATTTTGGTAATATCCCTATGTATTTAGTCAGGGTTCTCCAAAGAAAGAACAATAGGAGACCATATATGCATAAATGGGATTATATGTATTAATAATGCTATCCAATTATATATTGTAGTATTTATTTACATAATACATTATATTTTATTTATATTACACATGTGTGCATTTATAATATGCATAGTTGTACTTTATATGTGTGTGTGTGTGTGTGTGTGTGTGCTCATTTTCTTCTCCAGGGTGTTGGGGGAGCATGTAATTTCCTCGGTTCTGTCTCATCACAACAAAAATTTGAAGTGACAGACCAGCATTACAGCCTTCGGATGGACCAGTGTTACAGCTCTCAGATGGACTGGTGTTACAGCTCTGTGTTTCAGCTCAGTTTTATTTAGAAAGTAAAGGAAAATACATCCTTGAGGTATAAGGGCATGCCAACCCAAAAGACATGAAGAGAAGAGAAAGAGAGACCTCCCAGCCATTTGGCTCCTCTTTTTATATATTTTTTCTTCTCCCCCTGGACCTGCTGTATGTAAATTGGGCTAGTCAGGAGTGCCGTTTGTTCTACCTGAGGTCCTCACTCCAGTCCTCAGATCTTCCTTTGTTTTATTTTCACGGGCTTTTCCCTTCCTTGTCTTTTAGCCACCAGCATTCTGGACTGCTTTTCCTATTCTAACTACCTAACAGGGGATCTTTCCAACCCAGGAATCAAACCTGTGCCTCTGACACCTCCTGCATTGGCGGGTGGATTCCTTACCACTAGTGCCACCTGTATGCATATACATAAGTATAAAACAAGAAATTGGCTCACACATTTATGCAGGCTGGTGCATCCAATCTACAGAGTGTGTTGGTAGGCAGAAGACCTGGGGAGAAATGTTGTTTTACTCTGAGGGCTTTCAGTAGGAAAGCCCAATGTGATGTTGCAGATAAGGTTTAGATGCAGTCTGCTGGAGAATTATCCCTTACCTGGGGGAGGAATTTTTGTTCAATCTAGGCTGTCAACTGATGGAATGGAATCAACTTGAGTTATAGAGAGTAATCTGCTTTAATCTACCAATTAAAATGTTCATCTCATCTGAAAACACTCTTGCAGAAATGCCCAAAATATTAAGGCCAACTATCTGATCTTCCCCAATGAACCCATCAAGTAGACACATGAAATAAACTGCCATCCCCTCTAAGTCATTTAAAATAAAAAGTCGGTATTTAGCAAGTTAAAAATTGTGCCGATTGTCACATCAGAATGTCTATTGGAATAAAAAGTAATAGCCACATTGGTAAGCCTGATATTTTCTGTACAAAGATCCATCTAGTCAAGGCTATGGTTTTTCCTGTGGTCATGTATGGATGTAAGAGTTGGACTGTGAAGAAGGCTGAGTGCTGAAGAATTGATGCTTTTGAACTGTGGTGTTGGAGAAGACTCTTGAGAGTCCCTTGGACTGCAAGGAGATCCAACCAGTCCATTCTGAAGGAGATCAGCCCTGGGATTTCTTTGGAGGGAATGATGCTAAAGCTGAAACTCCAGTATTTTGGCCACCTCATGTGAAGAGTTGACTCATTGGAAAAGACTCTGATGCTGGGAAGGATTGAGGGCAGGAGGAGAAGGAGACGACAGAGGATGAGATGGCTGGATGGCATCACTGACTCGATGGACATGAGTCTGAGTGAACTCTGGGAGTTGGTCATGGACAGGGAGGCCTGGCGTGCTGCAATTCATGGGGTCGCAAAGAGTCGGACATGACTGAGTGTCTGAACTGAACTGAAACTTAAAAGTGTGGTTGCTTATCTAACCAAAGTTGGAAGAAACAGTCATTAATTTTAAATTGGAAATCTTGTACCATAGTCAGTGCACAATGGGGATTAAAAGTTTGATATTAATCTAGAACAGTGTTTTTCAAATAAGTAACTCATTCAAATGAGAAGTACTTGAGAGTTTTCAGGAAATCCTAAAATTCAGACTTTGCGCCCTGAGTTAACGTAATGTGGTACACATGATGAGCTTGATTAATGTTGTTCTAGGAGAAGAGTTAAGACAATAATAGAAGTGTTATTGATAATCCTTGAGGAAAACACCTATGGACTAGTAGAGAAAGAAAGCATTGATGAATTTGAAAAATGGCTTATCTTCTAAAATTTCAAAAATTCTAGAATTTGTTATCAAGTGGGTGGACTGGAGGATACATTAGAAGCTGTTAAAGTAGTATTAAATATCCTTTCTTTTTAAAGAATTAATAAATTAGTATAGCAAAACATTGCTGGTGTTCAGTCATTCAGTCATGCCTGACTCTTTGAGACCCACCCCATGGACTACAGTACACCAGGCTTCCCTATCCTTCACTATCTCCCAGAGTTTGCTCAAACTCACTTGCTCAAACTCATCATCATCCATTGAGTCGATGATGAAATCCAACCATCTCATCCTCTGTCCTTGCCTTCTCCTGCTGCCCTCAACCTTTCCCAGCATATTGTCCAATGAATTGGCTCTCTGCATCAGGTGGAAAAAGTGTTGGAGTTTCGGCTTCAGCATCAGTCCTTCCAGTGAATATTCAGGAATGATATTCTTTACTATTGACTGGTTTGATCTCCTTGCTGTCCAAGAGACTCCCAAGAATCTTCTCCAGTACCACAATTCAAAAGCATCAGTTCTTTGGTGCTCAGCCTCCTTTATGGTCCAACTCTCACATCTGTACTTGACTACTGGAAAAATCATAGCTCTGACTTTATGGACCTTTGTCAGCAAAGTGATGTCTCTGCTTTTTAATACACTGTCTAGGTTTGTCAAGGAGAAGGCAATGGCAACACACTCCGGTACTCTTGCCTGGAAAATCCCACAGACGGAGGAGCCTGGTAGGCTGCAGACCATGGGGTCGCTAAGGGTCGGACATTACTGAGTGACTTCACTTTCACTTTTCACTTTCATGCACTGGAGAAGAAAATGGCAACCCACTCCAGTGTTCTTGCCTGGAGACTCCCAGGGACAGTGGAGCCTGGTGGGCTGCCGTCTATGGGGTCCAACAGAGTCAGACATGACTGAAGTGACTTAGCAGCAGCAGCAGCAGGTTTGTCACAGTTTTTCTTCTAAGGAGCAAGTGTCTTTTAATTTTGTGGCTGCCGTCAACATCCACAGTGATTTTGGGGCCCAAGAAAACAGTCTCTCACTATTCCCATTTTTTTCCCCATCTATTTGCCGTGAAGTGATGGGACTGGATGCCATGATCTTTGTTTTTTGAATGTTGAGTTTTAAGCCAGTTTTTTCACTCTCTTCTTTCACCTTCATCAAGAGGCTCTTTACTTCCTCTTCCCTTTCTGCCATAAGGGTGGTGTTACCTACATATCTGTGGTTGTTATTTCTCCCAGCAATCTTGATTCCAGCTTGCTCTTCATCCAGCTGGGCATTTTGCATAATGTACTCTGTATATAAGTTAAATAAGCAGGGTACCAATATACAGTCTTGATGTACTCCTTTTCCAATTTTGAACCAGTCTGTTCCATGTCTGGTTCTAATCAAGATAAAGATAAGCAGTACAAAGATATGTACATTTCTATAAAGGATATGGCAAGAATGTATTAGACAAGTGAGAATTAGACTGAACAAATATTCAGTTTCAACTAAGGGTAAAAAATTGGTGGAATCACAAAGATATTCTCCATGTCTCTGCTCTGTTTAGTATATTTGCAATGAATACCATACAGTTAAAGGGACAGCATTATGTACATAGGTAGCTTTCAAAAGAGTGGAAAGAGTAATTATTCATTAGAGTAAAAAAAAAGAGTAAACAAGGATTTCAAAATTACAGCAGCACATTTTAAATTAATTTTCTCAGAAGTCAGATATAGTGTTTTTTTTAATTGGTATATAACTGACATTCAATAAACTGCACCTTTTTAAAGTATATGATTTTATAACTTTTGAAAATTGCATAAATTACAAACCGTTTACCACATTTAAAATAATGAATTGTCTATCTCTGTAACTGTTTCCCTATGACATTTTTGTAGTCCCTTCCTCCCCCCAACCCAGGGCATCACTGATTTGCTTTGTCACTATAAATTCATTTGTTTTTCCTGGAATTTTATCCATCTTAAAGCATACATATGTACTCTTTATTTGTTTGACGTCTTTCAGTCAGAGTAACTATTTTGAGATTCATCCATGTTGCATAGTTCATTCCTTTTATGCTAAATATTATCCTGTTGTAGAAGTATTCTATAGTTCATTCACCCATTTACCAGTCACTAAACACTTGGGTTGTTTCCAGTTCGGCTCTCTTGCACACAGAGCTGCAATGTGCACTCATGTACAAGATTTTGTATGAAAACATGCTTTTATTTCTCTTATGTAAACAAAAAAAAATAGGATGATTAAATCATGCTGTAAAGGTATATTTAACTTTTTAGGAAACTGCAGAACTGTTTTCTAAAGTGGTTGCAACATTTTACTCTTCCAGGAGAAGTGATGCAAGCTCGATTTTCTCCACAGCTTTGTAAACACATTTATGACTACTCTTTCATTTTTTTTAGTCAGATTAATAGTTTTATAATGATATTTCTTTGTGGTTTTTGTTTTCACTTTTCTAATAATGGTGTTGAGCATCTTTTTATTCGCCTATTAACCAGCTGTATATCTCCTTTCATGACAGGTCTATAGTAGTATTCTTGATGAAGTGTCAAGTCAAAACTTTGACCCATTTTTATCAGATTGTTTTTCAATAATAAACTGAATTTTCAGAGTTTTAAAATTATATATACTGGTTATAGGAAAATATGGTACATGATGAGGAGAAAACTCAAAACTTAAAGATATTAGAGTTAATAGTTTTGAATGGTTGATTTTTCTCCTCATTGTATCAAAATTCCCTGATGTTTTCATGACCTGTTATTTTTTTTTTAGTGCAGTCATTATAATTTTACTCTTTCAAGTGTTTTATATTTCTGTATTCTTGAGATTTTTCCTGTGATGCAGCTAAATTACTTGGAAGCCATCTAATCTTTTAAGATTTCTAAATGGCTGCTCAGTCTAGGAATATTTATTTCCCTCTGCAGAGTCAAGATACTTCTCCTTACTCTACACAGTCTTGCATGAAATGGGATTTTTTTCAGGCTGTCTGAAGGGAGCAGGCACTATTCCTGACCCTTCACATGCAACAGTGATTGCTGCCTCTAAACTTTAGAAGAGTTTTGCTTAGTATCAGATGTCCTCATACATATATACTGATCAATATTCAACTGAATGCTCAAGGGGAAGGCTTTATAGATTTCTGGAGTCATATGTCTGTGCATCTCCCTCTTGTTCAGCATTCGCTCCTATGAATTGATAATATATTGACTTTCCCCAGATTCTCAGCTGCATCTCCTCAATTCAAAGAATCCTCAAACTTTGCTTGGTTTCTCCCTCCCTACCCTAATAGCTTGAAACTCTCTCAAGACAGTATGTTGGGATAATAGTAGAGAGCACTGGCTTTTATTCACAATGTCCAGCAGTGAATCAGGGAAGTTTATCTTTATTGCTTTATGTTCATTGTCTTAAGCTTGTTGTTTCATATGTTTTGGATAAATATGGTCATTTTATCCCATATTGACCAGGACTTTCAATGGACTAATCGAGGGGACAAGAGAGAAACCAGTGTTTACACAAGGTCAGAAAGTCACAATGGAGACTTCGGCATAAAACTGGGACTCTTACAGCAAAATTCTGTAAAGCAATTATCCTTCAATAAAAAATAAATTAATTAAAAAAATAAAGACAAAAAAAAATATCTGGGACTCCTAAATGCATATCTTCTGAGGAAGGCTAAAAAAAGACAATATATTGTCCTTAAGAGAGATGATACAGAAACTTGCCTCTTTGGATATTCTCTTAGATGAGAGGGACATAATTAGAACTGAAGTTATATTTTTATTAGCCATATTTTCATTATATTTTCAGAATCAAAACCCCTGGTTCAGAAAAATCCAAGCTAATAATTTAATCTAAAATAATTATCTAACAGTAGTGAGTTCAGATATGTGGAAGAAATATAAGCAAATGCCCTCAGGAGGAACATAGGTTTCAGTTGATGACATTTGACACCAAGACTAAACTAGATGAGCAAAGGATTTATTTAAGAAAACTCCTTTGAAATGTAAAGGATTTGGGAGGAAATTTATTTAGAAAGAAGAGTTTCCTGTTACTGAGAGCTCCCACAATCTTGTGTGAAAATAAACACTGTCTTTTCTCTTGTTAAAAAAAAAAAAAAAAGATGTTTAAGAAGAGATTTCAAATTGTGATGCAGGTCTGTCCCCTGTGAAAAGAGCACAAGACAGAAATATTGGGTATAAAGACTGTAGTTAAGCAATGGCTGGTTTGTGTCTGGTTGACTTCCTTAGTGAATAGTGTCCTACCAAGGGCTTAGCATTGTTCCCTGTTGCTCATAGTTTGGATGTTGTGATCCAGCAGTAGCTTTCTATTGGCATGTGGATTTTCACACTGATCAAGAGGAATAAGTGTGTGTCAGAGACAGAGTCTCATAGGTGGATTACATATATATAATGAGTCAGTATTTATGATCAGTAGGAAAGAAAGGTATTAAAAGAAGTGCTATAAATCTTTCATAATAAAAGTGTTTTCCTAATAAAACAAACAGAAAAGGAAAATTGTATCTTCTCTGACAAGGCTTAAAATTCCAGATAGATTTCAAGCTGAAATGTGGAAGGCAAAGGTTTAAAATTCTTCAAGACAATGTAGGAAATATATTCATGACTCTGAGGAAAGGGAAGATTTTTGCTTTGTTTTGTTCCATCTTATAAATAAGATAGGCAAACTATCATGGGAAAAGTGATAAATCACAAAATTATGAAATACTGTTGTCTTAAGATACTATAAGAAAGTGAAAAGACCAGTTCTCAACCAAGAGGTAATATTTCAGCAGATGTAACAGAAAACTATATGGGTAGAGAAAATATACAAATGTTGCAAATCAATACTATAAAAAGAAACATCCTAATAGAAACTGAAGAAATGATATGAAAAGAAATTTTACTCAAAACAAAACACAACTGAACAATAAATATAGGGACTGATACTCAATGTCAGGAAATGCATAATAAAAGTACAATGAGGAAAAAATTTATAGTTAACCAATTTGAAAAATTTTAAATATGCTACTGTGATTATAGAGTAGGGTGAATCAATATACTTATAGTACAATTGGATATCGTGTAAGTACTTTGGAAAATAATTTATTATTAGCTCTCATAGTAGACTGCATACATACTCTGGACAGGCAGCAGTACAGGTACAGCACAGTGTCCAGAAGGAATGTGAAAACTCCGCTAGACAAAAACAGAAACTGTTGATCAGAACCTGGTGGTAAAACTCAAGGATGACAACAAGTTGAAGAATAACAGCTCTCACAGGCATAAAAAAGGAGCACCATCATTACCACTCACTGTGCAAGAAACAGTGACAAGACCTAAAGAAGCATTTTTAAATGTTATTAAATGTTTTTAAAAATTAAGAGTGTTGTCTGTGGAAGAAGTATGTTTATTTTGTTTGGTCACAGTAGCAAAAAAAGAGCCAGAAAATGAGTGTTCAAAATGTAATTTTTACCTAATTTGAAAAGAGAGAGAGAAAAGAAATATGTTTGTAATATAAATGTACATGGAGAGGTTTCTCTATGTCTTTATCCATCTCCCTCCCTCTCTCTCTTTCTCTCTCTCTCTATATATATGTATATATATATATATATATATATATGTATATATGTTTAAAGAAATACACAGTATATATATATTTAAACAATAGGATGCTGAATAATGTGACTAGTTTTTTACCATATGTTAGAATAACCTTCCCTTGTCCCAAATGCCAAAATATATCTAAAGGGATAATATAATTTAGTGTTTCTTTTATCCCTCAGGCAGCCTTTATAACACATTTCCAGAATCACATCATTCCTCATAAGACGTTTTAAAAATAACCATTTCAGAGTTGCTCTAATATTCCATGCAAGGATCAAAGACTATGTGGTTCCAAGGATAACTTCTGCTTTAGAATGGCAGTTTCTGTCTGAATGAATTTATCAGCAAGAACGTGGTGTGGACAGGGAAGAATATAGACCCAGCTTAGATACTTCTTAGAGGTATCATCTTCTCTGAGCTTCTCCTTCTTCATCTGTAATATAGGATAATGGTATTGACTTCAAAAGACTGAGATGGATTAAATGATGATAGAAATCTTGGCATCTTGTGTATAGGACTTATCATAGAGTAAGCTTTTAATAAAGTTATTATTAACAATGCAAGAATTGAAATCTCTTTTTCCCCCTTATTCACAGCATGAATCTTATGGAAAGTTTTATTCCACACTGAAAAATGTTAGAAAAGAAATTTAAACACCATAGCAAGTACTTAAATCAAAATATAAAATTCAGATCATTCCCTAAATTTTTAGGGAGTTTTTATAAAAAGCCATTTTTACATTTTATTGGCTAAATGAACAGTTGATTAACACCTCCTATAAAGCACAGCAAATGTATCGATAGTGGAATTTCAAGTAGTAATGGCACATTGAGGCCAAGCAAGAGACATGCACTTTTGTATCTGTGGTAGGCAGAGAGACCAGGATTTCCACCCCCTAGTGGGGACAGCTTACAAAATCCCTATGCCTTGAGTGTTGGCAGAATATGAAATACTGGGCTACTAATCAACTGACTTTGAGTTAATAGAAAAGCAGATGATTGGTTGTGCCTGATGTAATCAGGCCAGCCCTTTTTGAAGTCAGAAGATTGGAGGGAACCATATGGCAAAGACCTAAAAAGTGACAGCTAGCAAAAGAATGGGGATATCTATCTGGTCTGTGATTTCAAGGAACTGAATTCTGCTGACACCCTGTGAGCTCTAAAAAGGATCCAAGCTTCATAAAGAGAACAAACACAAGAAACCACTTGACTTTAGCCTTGTGAGGGGGACACTGAGCAGGGGCCCAGTGAACCCATACCTAGACAAGAGACCCACAGAAACTGTGAGATAGTACATCTGTGTGTTATTTGCTGTTTATGGTAATTTATTACCGCAGCAAGAGAACATCAATGTGATATTAAAGCCAAATTAGAAAGATGATTGATGCCAATGATCTTAAAGAGTTCAGTTCAGTTCAGTCTCTCTGTCGTGTCTGACTACTTGCGACCCCATGGACTGCAACACACCAGGCCTCCCTGTCCATCACCAACTCCCAGAGTTTACTTAAAGGGTAAGACTGTGGGAAATGGTTTGTATAAAGAAAGAACTTGGGCCTCTAGTGTCCTTGAGTGTCAGGTTTTATGGTTTGTTCTGATTCAAGTAGTGCTAATATTAAATACAGCATGCCCATACAGTTGGCATAAGTCTTTTAGAAATTTTTCAGAGATGATCATGTTTATACCACCCTTTCATTTATTTATAATGTCCGAAGACCCTCAAATCCTACCTACCCCTATAGACAGATCCTGCAGATAATGAAAGCACAGGAAAACTTCTCAAACTGAAAAGAAAAAGATTGTAGCTTTCAAGTAAGACTACTGAAATGAATGGTGTTTTTCTAGCACTGTACATCTTAAGAGTTTAAAATATGTCATGAAATTTAGATTTTCTGGTTCAATATTTTAATAAATAAAAAATGTGCTTCCTAATGTTTCCTCCCCTGCAAAATTTTTCATCTTTCTCTCTCACAAACAGTAATGACTTACTGCTGGATGGAAAAAAGTGAGCACTTCAAAGGACTTGTGGTGTATACAGCATGGTAGGAGGTACATGAAATCCAGCTACTTGAAAGACACGGTTTGTCTTTCATGTTAGTGGAAAACAAATAATTTTAACACACCCCATGGTAAGGCCAATGGGATTTTTATGATTATTACTGAAAGCATCACACTCCCCATTACCTTTGTTTCATTACAAATATTGTGTCTGGTTCTTAACTCCTTTCTGTGTTGATCCTTTGGTTATGACACTAAAAGAAACTGCTTTTCATGATCCTCCCCAGAAGCACTGTATTTACAAATAATTTCATACAACAGTTGAGAAAGACCAACATTGATTTTTTCACACAGTCTTCATAGAAACTGCATATTGTTATAATCAACTAAAAAAAAGTGTTGGAACCTACCTTTACAGAAAACTTTCCCAGATTTTTCTTGCTCCATTAAGAGGCTAGTACTGTTGCATGCTTATTTGAATTTTAGCAGATATCAAAGCAAATATCTGCTTGGAACTAGAGACACAAGATATTGCCAGTTCATCCTTGAGAGAGTTTGTACAGTTTTAAGCTCACCTCAGCACTCAGAATGCAAATGTGTTGTTCACCATCAGCCTATAATTAATCTGCTTATCATCATATTAAAAATTACTTCATGAGGGACTTCCCTGGTGGTCCAGTGGTTTGGACTTCGTCGTCCATTACAGGGGATGCAGGTTTAATCCCTGGTCAGGGAGCTAAGATCCCACATGCCTCACAGCCAAAAAACCAAAACATAAAACAGAAATGCTACTGTAAAACTTTCAATAAAGACTTTAAAAATGATCCACATCAAAAAAAATCTTAAAAAAAAAAATCACTTTCCAGTCTGATGAGCAACACAGATCTGAAAATATTTTTAATTTTATATTTCTTTCATTACTAGTATCTGTATGCAGGTCAGGAAGCAACAGTTAGAACTGGATATGGAACAACAGACTGGTTCCAAATAGGAAAAGGAGTACGTCAAGGCTGTATATTGTCACCCTACTTATTTAACTTCTATGCAGAGTACATCATGAGAAACGCTGGACTGGAAGAAACACAAGCTGGAATCAAGATTGCCTGGAAAAATATCAATAACCTCAGCTATGCAGATGACACCACCCTTATGGCAGAAAGTGAAGAGGAACCAGAAAGCCTCTTGATGAAAGTGAAAGTGGAGAGTGAAAAAGTTGGCTTAAAGCTCAACATTCAGAAAACGAAGATCATGGCATCCAGTCCCATCACGTCATGGGAAATAGATGGGGAAACAGTGGAAATGGTGTCAGACTTTATTTTCTGAGGCTCCAAAATCACTGCAGATGGTGACTGCAGCCATGAAATTAAAAGACGCTTACTTCTTGGAAGGAAAGTTATGACCAACCTAGATAGCATATTCAAAAGCAGAGACGTTACTTTGCCAACAAAGGTTCGTCTCGTCAAGGCTATGGTTTTTCCTGTGGTCATGTATGGATGTGAGAGTTGGACTGTGAAGAAGGCTGAGTGCTGAAGAATTGATGCTTTTGGACTGTGGTGTTAGAGAAGACTCTTGAGAGTCCCTTGGACTGCAAGGAGATCCAACCAGTCCATTCTGAAGGAGATCAGCCCTGGGATTTCTTTGGAGGGAATGATGCTGAAGCTGAAACTCCAGTACTTTGGCCACCTCATGCGAAGAGCTGACTCATTGGAAAAGACTCTGATGTTGGGAGGAATTGGGGGCAGGAGGAGAAGGGGATGACAGAGGATGAGATGGCTGGATGGCATCACTGACTCGATGGATGTGAGTCTGAGTGAACTCCGGGAGTTTGTGATGGACAGGGAGGCCTGGCGTGCTGCGATTCATGGGGTCGCAAAGAGTCGGACACGACTGAGTGACTGAACTGAACTGAACTGTATATATATTTTGTTTTCATTTATATATTTCTTAGTCATTTGTAGTTTCTTCTGCCATGTATATATCTCCTAGTCATTTCTTAGTCATTTATTGTTCATAATATAACACATTCACCTTAATTTGATCACCCTGTAGCTCAGACAGGATTCTCAACATATTGCTCAAACATTTTCCTCTTTGTTTCTCCAAAAACATAACTCATAAAGGAAATTTTTTTGGTTTTCTCAGTAGGATCCATGTTAATACATTTGAAATAATAAAATGTTTTAAAAATTTTGTATTATTAAATTAATAACTGTTCATTATAGCAATTACCAATAGACAAAGGCTCATAATTTGTTCTTTTAAAAACACATATTACTTGGAAGCTATTATTCAAAAGATAAAATGAATAATCAACCTTAGTAGAAAGAACTGCTATATAATTGTAGGGATGATAAAATTTAGTATCAGTAAGATTTTTTCCATGTCTTAAAGGTAAAAATTGATTTTATTCAATATAAATTAGTTCTGTCAAATTTTAATATGTTTGTTCAATATATGAAAATAATTGCTATATTTTGTGTTTAGAAAATTCATTATTTTTATAGATGTATTTCTTACTACAGTCTTTCTCAAAGTTTCACTTCTTCCTCAATTTAGACATGCTCACAGTTGAAAAAAGAAAAGTGATTGAGACAAAATGAAACTGTTTTTAAATCAACAATTTGCTTTAATTTACTAAGAGTGATTATAACTACATAACTCTATGAGATAAGTCAAAATAGCATATTTCAATGAGTGTGTTTATTAAGTTCATTAAAATTAAACTGTGTACAGTGCATTTTAAATGAAGCTATTTATATTCCATCTCAAAAATAATATTTTTAAGTAATACTTTTATCATAATGAAATGGGCTTTTAAAATGGTCTAAGTTTTAACTAAGCATAATGTATCAATAGATTACAATATTTTATCATGCATATTTCAGCCTATTTATAATATACATTTTTTAGATTTCAGGATATATTTATAAAATAACTGTCCTATAGATTTTCACCTTAAATTACTTAAAACACTTAGATAAACATCAATCACTTTTTTCATAAAAAAAGTATGTTTGTTTTCTATTGTTGCTGTAATGAATTGCTACAAATTTAGTGGATTAAAACAACACAAATGTTTTTTCTTTTATCAGTTCTGAAGTCCTAATATTCAAAAGGTGTATTACAGGGCAGAAAACAAGAAGTTGGCATTCTTCTAGATACTTCAGGGAAAAATCTGTTTCACATTCAGTTTGGATTGTAGTCACATCACTCCAGTATCTGCTTCTTTGGTCACATCACCTTTCCTTTCTGTGACTTCTCCTGCCTTCCTTTGAGGATCTTTACGACTACACTGTGTGCATGGTAAGTTACTTCAGTCATGTCCGACTTTTTGCGACCCCATAGAGTGTAGCCTGCCAGGCTCCACTGTCCATGAGATTCTCCTGGCAAGAATATTGGAGTTGGTTGCCATTTCCTCCTCCAGGGGATCTTCCCAAGCCAGGGCATCTGACCTGTGTCTCTTACGTCTCCTGCATGGGCAGACAGCTTCTTTGCACCAGCACCACTACATTGGACACAACCAAATAATCCAGGAAAATCTTCTATCAAAATCGTTAACTAAACCACATAAACACCTCCCCTTTTACCACTTAAGGGGTAATGTAATCTGATTTTAGGGCAGGGACAATATGTGGGGATGATTTAGCCTAACACAAAAAACATCTATTTATCTTTTTTAGTGAGGAAATATATAAAGCTGCCATCCAGAAATCAGTAAAATTTTACCTACTCTTTGAAAAAGGAATATTTTTGGAGGCAATAAGCCTATATGAATTGTACATAGTACAAGATAGAATTCTGTAATAACATTTATTTTTACCCACAAGCATGACTGCCAAAGCACTATTAGTAACCCAAGAGGAGTTTGATAGATTTATAATTGACATACTTTTGTTCTGTGCTAAATATGTATTATTCTGTTGCATATATTGAAATATGCAGAAAAATAAATGTTTTAATAAAGCAAATGAAGGACATTCACCCTCAGCTCAGAGTATACATTGATTTTCAGCTTGAAGGCTATCTTGACCACCAGAAGGACTATAAAGTGCACTTTAAAAGAGAGCTTATGGAGAGTATATGGAATCCGTAAAATGTGAGGAAAATACCTTAATCTAGAATTCAGGGATTTTCTACCTCCACCTATGCTTATCATTCCACTTGGCTTTCAAAGAAAATTATCAGCAAGGTTCTTAAGCAGGTAATATTTCAAATAAGTTAATAAATGTTTGTATGAGAATACTCTCAAGGCATTTGGATGCTTTCCTGTTGCACTTCTTAAGTATCCCATTTTGCATTATTCTGCTCTGCCTTAGCTACTCTTCTGAGCCCAGAAGATGAATACAATTAATCATATTTCAGAGAATACAGTCCCCATTGTAATTCAATGACATGATGTTTTTGGTATGAATCAACTGTTAATGTTTGCTCTGTTTCAATATTACTATTTGCTCCATAGTTGTAGAAGTTAGTATACTAAAGGAAAGAGAAAGAGAGAGAGAATGAATATAAGAGAGAGAAAGAGACCTTAAGGAGTTGGTTCACAAGACTGTGAGGGCTGGCAAGTCTAAACCTGCCGGGATGACCATCAGGCTGAAAACTTGGGCAGGGTTTGTATCTTACAGTCTTTGGGCATGACTCCCTCTTATCCGGGAAACATCAATTTTTTCTCTGACAAACCGACTGGATGAGACTCATACATGTCATGGAGAGCGATCTGCTTGACTTACAGTCTACTGATTATAAACGTCAATCACATCTAAACAAAATTTCACAGTAGTAAATGTTTGGCCAAATGACTGGGCAGCAGAGTCTAGTTGAGTTGACACATAAAACTAACCACCAGAGTCAAAAACTAAAATGTCTATAGAATGAAGATGATAATGCCATGGAGGCGGGATATTGAAAGAAGAGGGTTAGCAGGTGGCAGGTCTAGACCAGGAGATCAGAATCTCAGTGCTGAGGAACAAACTTTCCATTCTAATTTCTAAGTGAAAGTAGCCAATCTGGAAAGGCTACCAACTGTGTGATTCCAGTCCACAAGACATTCTGGGAAAGGCAAAAGTGTAGAAACAACAAAAAATCAGTGGTTATTGGTAGTGGGGTGGGGTAGGGAACGAGGAGAGATGAATAGGCAGAACTCCAAGAACTTTTAGGGCAGTGAAAACACTATGATGTTATAATGATTATGATGGATATGTCATTATACTTTTATCCAAACCCACAGAGCATACTCAGTACGAGTGAACCCTAAGATAAATGATGAGCTTTGGATGATTATGATGTATCAATGTAGGTTCATCCTTATAACAAGGTCAGATTTCTGTGAGTGATATTAATAATGGGCTGGACCCGTGTGTCCCAATGGGACATCAGAATCCTCTGAGGACATGTCCAAAATATAGCTTCCTGGGTCACACCTCAGCCTCTGGGTCAGGAAGCTGTGTATCTAACGAACTGCCAGGGAGATCCTAATTACAAGTGCCACACCATTGATGTTCACGACCCTGACCACTAGACCATCTTTTATTAACCAAATAATTATGATGTTATGTCTTAAAAGGAGCCCTGAGGTGGGAATTAGGGGACCCTGTCCTCAACCCAGCTCTGATGTGGGTTAATTTTGCTGAGAATTTCCCATAAGCAGTGAAGCAATTTACAATCTTATCCAAAAGTTCAGTAAGACAACAGGGAGAAAAAAAAAAAAAAGTCAAAAAGCAGGAGGAATTATCATTCCCCCAATCTGTCTGTCTTCCTAGGTGGCACAATGGTAAAGAATCCATCTGACAGTACAGGAGATGCAGAAACGTGGGTTTGATTCCTGAGTCAGGAAGATCTCCTGGAGTAGGAAGTGGCAACCGATGCCATTATTCTTACCTGGAAAATTCCACTGATAGAGGAACCTGATGGCCTGCAGTCCATGTGGTCACAAAGAGTTGGACATGACTGAGCATACATTAATAATAGGGGAGTCTGTGCTTGTGAGGGGGCAGAAGCTATATGAGAAATATTTGTACCTTTCTCTCAACTGTGTAATAGATCTTAAAGTACTCAAAAAAGTCACAAACAAACCAAAGAGAGAAGCAAGTGAGTATGGTTTAGACCTAGAAGCACAAATAAGAAGTAAGTAGATCAGTTAGTTGAATAGTACTCCATAGTTTACAGCTTGCTTTTAAATGTATTATTACTTTTAATTATATTATTGAAGCATTCCTAAAATTGAGGTAACTTACTCATTACTCATTCACACCACACATTTACTGAGTGACTGACATGTGCCAGCTCACATGGGAGACAGTAGAGAACAGAGACTCTGCCTTCTTGAAGATTGTTGAAGAACAAACTGACATACTAAGAGAAGAGATGGCAATTAAAAAGCTTTTCTATAATTAAAAACAATCCGTCTCCTTTCATAAGGTGCTTTTATTGTTATCATTTCACAGTGTCCTATGTATTTTTGAGCCTATGTATTGTTAGATGAAGAACTGAGATGTACAGATTGTCACATTATAGACAGGCATTCTCAATTTACCAATCACTTTCTGATTTTATCCTCAAGGCCATGCATTGAGATGATTTCAAAATTGACAGAAAAAATTGCCTTAGGGATTCCAATAAAAATGAAAGAATTAGAATTCATTGTGATTATGGCCTATTGAGAATGGTTTAATAGCTATTACAAAATGATGTAGTCGTGGTTCAAGAAATTTTAGCATTTAGTTTTATGTCTGTAAATTTAGGAGTATAGCATCAGAGTTTATACACAATTTTGCAGAAATGTCAACATGTTATTTTAAAATATACATACCCTGTGGTTTGGGGAGAAAAAAGTGACCCATGGGATCCATGAGTCCACTTTACCATTTTAAAGATTTAAGAGAAGTATAATTGAAATGTTTCTAGCTTGCATTATATTGAAGGGCAGAAAAATAATTTCTCTGGGAATACTTCTGTAAAGTGAAACTTTCTCAATATCTGGATATTATTCTTTATTCTCAATTTTTGCTTAGTTTACAAAAGTGTTAGAAATAAACTAAGTCAGTAAAAAATTAAGGTCAATATAAACTACCTGAATAGTAAAATTCAATATGTTTTAATTTTTAAATTCAGTTCAGTTCAGTCACTCAGGCATGGCTGACTCTTTGTGATCTCTTGGACTGCAGCATGCCTGGCCTTCTTCTCCATCACCAACTCCCACAGCTTACTCAGACTCATGTCCATCGAGTCAGTGATGCTATCCAACAATCTCATCCTCTGTTGTACCATTCTTCTCATGACTTAAATCATTCCCAGCATTGGGGGCTTTTCAAATGAGTCAGTACTCCACATCAGGGGGCCAAAGTATTGGAGTTTCAGCTTCAACATCAGTCCTTCAAATGAATATTCAGGACTGACTTCCTTTAGGATGGACTGGTTGGACCTCCTTGCTGTCCAAGGGACTCTCAAGAGTCTTCTCCAACACCACAGTTCAAAAGTATCAATTCTTCAACATTAAGTTTTCTTCATAGTCTAACTCTAACATCCATTTGGACTATGGGGGAAAAAACATAGCTTTGACTAGATGGACCTTTGTTGGCAAAGTAATGTCTCTCCTTTTTAATATGCTTTCTGGGTTTGTTATAGCTTTTCTTCCAAGGAGCAAGCGTCTTTTAATTTCATGGCTACAGTCACCATCTGCAGTGATTTTGGAGCCCAAAAAAATAAAGTCTGTTATTGTTTCCTTTGTTTCCCAGTCTATTTGACATGAAGTGATGGGACCAGATGCCATGATCTTAGTTTTCTGAAAGTTGAGTTTTTAGCCAACTTTTTCACTCTCCTCTTTCAATGTCATCAAGAGGCTCTTTAGTTCTTTTTCACTTTCTGCCATAAGGGTGGTGTCATTTGCATATCTGAGGTTATTGATATTTCTCCCGGCAATCTTGATTCTAGCTTGTGCTTCCTCCAACCCAGAGTTTCTCATGATGCACTCTGCCTATATATTAAATAAGCAGGGTGACAATATACAGCCTTGACGTACTCTTTGTCCTATTTGGAACCAGTCTGTTGTTCCATGTCCAGTTCTTTTTTTTTTTAAGTCAACAAATATTTATTTCTCCAGTTTCTTTTTTTTTCTTTTATTTTATTATTTTTTTATTTAAATTTATTTATTTTAATTGGAGGCTAATTTCTAATTGTTGAATCTTGACTTGCATACAGATTTCTCAGGAGGAAGGTCAGGTGGTCTGGTATTGCCATCTATTTCAGAATTTTCCAGTTTGTTGTGATCCACACAGTCAAATGTTTTGACATAGTCAATAAAGCATAAGTAGATGTTTTTATGGAACTCTCTTGCTTTTTCCATGATCCAACAGATATTGGCAATTTGATATCTGGTTACTCTGCTTTTTCTAAATCCATATTGAACATCCTGAAGTTCACAGTTCACATACTGTTGAAGCCTGCCTTAGAGAATTTTGAGTATTACTTTACTAGCATGTGAGATGAGTACAATTGTGTGGTAGTTTGAGCATTCTTTGGCATTGACTTACTTTGGGATTGGAATGAAAACAGACTTTTTTACAGTTCTGTGGCTACTGTGGAGTTTTCCAAGTTTCCTGGCATATTGAGTACAGCACTTTCATAGCATCATCTTTTAGGATTTGAAATAGCTCAACTGGAATTCCATCACCTCCACTAGCTTGGTTTCTAGTGATGCTTCCTAAGGCCTACTTGACTTCACATTCCAGGATGTGTGGCTCTTGGTGACTGATCACACCATCATGGTTATCTGAATCGTGAAGATCTTTTTTGTACAGTTCTTATGTGTATTTTTGCCACCGCATCTTCATATCTTCTGCTTCTGTTAGGTCCATACCATTTCTGTCCTTTTTGTTGCCCATCTTTGCATGAAATGTTCCCTTCAGTTTTGTTCAGTTCACTTCAGTCACTCAGTAATGTCTGACTCTTTGTGATCCCATGGCCTGCTGCTCGCCAGGCCTCCCTGTCCATCACCAACTCCCAGAGTCTACTCAAACTTATGTCCCTTGAATCGGTGATGCCATCCAACCATCTCATCCTCTGTAATCCCCTTTAGCTCATGCCTTCAATATTTCCCAGCATGAGGGTCTTTTCAAATGAGTTGGCATTTTTAATTTACTTGAAGAGATCTCTAATCTATCCCATTCTATTGTTTTCCTCTATTTCTTTGCATTGATCACTGAGGAAGGTTTTCTTATCTCTATTCTTGGAACCATTCTTTGGAACTCTGCATTCAAATGGGTGTATCTTTCCTTTTCTCCTTTGCCTTTAATTTCTGTTCATTTCTCAGCTATTTGTGAGGCATCCTCAGGCAATTATTTTGCCTTTTTGCATTTCATTTTCTTGCAGATGGTCTTGATCCTTATTTGGCAATAAGGAATTCATGATCTTTGCCACAGTCATCTCCTGGTCTTGATTTTGCTGACTGTATAGAGCTTCTCCATCTTTGGCTGCAAAGAATATAATCAATCTGATTTTGGTATTGACCATCTGGTGATGTCCATGTGTAGAGTCTTCTCTGGTGTTGTTGAAAGAGGATGCTTGCTATGACCAGTGTGTTCTCTTTCCAAAATTCTGTTAGCCTTTGACCACCTTTGTTTTGAACTCCAAGGACAAATTTGCCTGTTACTCCAGGTACCTCTAGACTTCCTACTTTTGGAGGGATCCCCAATAAGGAAGAATAAAAGGACATGCACTCAGCTTCTCCTGTGAGAACTCTAAAATTACAACTCACTGCTGAACAACCATAGACAGGAGAATGTTGAATCCTACCCAAAAAACTTATCTCATGTCCCAGGATAAAGGAGAGCCCCAGCAAGACTGTAGGAGGGGCAAAATCATGTTTAAAATCATGCCAGAAATTCTCGAAGGGCTCAAACAAACCTTGTGTGCACCAGGACCCAGAGACTCCACAGAGACTGAGCCAGAACTGTGTCTGAGTGTCTCCTGTGGATGTAGGGGTCAGTAGTGGACTGCTGCAGGGGCAGGGGCTCTGGGTGCAGTAGACCTTGGTATGGCATAAGCCCTCTTGGAGGAGGTCGCCATTAACCCTACCATTAAGTTGCCAGAACTTACAAAGAATGCTCAAACTACCACACAATTGCACTCATCTCACACGCTAATAAAGTAATGCTCAAAATTCTCCAAGCCAGGCTTAAGCAATACATGAACCGTGAACTTCCAGATGTTCAAGCTGGCTTTAGAAAAGGCAGAGGAACCAGATATCAAATTGCCAACATCTGTTGGATCATTGAAAAAGCAAGAGAGTTCCAGAAAAACATCTCTTTCTATTTCATTGACTATGCCAATGCATTTGACTGTGTGGATCACAATAAACTGTGGAAAATTCTGAAAGAGATAGCAATACCAGACCACCTAACCTGCCTGATGAGAAACTTGTATACAGATCAGGAAGCAACAGTTAGAACTGGACATGGAACAACAGACTGGTTCCAAATAGGAAAAGGAGTACATCAAGGCTGTATATTGTCACCCTGCTTATTTAACTTTATATACAACTGCATCATGAGAAACACTGGGCTGGATGAAGCACAAGCTGGAATCAAGATTGTGGGAGAAATATCAATAACCTCAGGTATGCAGATGACACCACCCTTATGGCAGAAAGTGAGGAAGAACTAAAGAGCCTCTTGATGAAAGTGAAAGAGGAGAGTGAAAAAATTGGCTTAAAACTCAACATTCAGAAAACAAAGACCATGGTATCTGGGCCTATCAGTTCATGGCAAATAGATTGGGAAACAGTGGCTGACTTTATTTTTTTGGTCTCTAAAACCACTGCAGTTGGTGACTGCAGCTATGAAGTTAAAAGACGCTTACTCCTTGGAAGGAACTACTAACTACTAAGGATTCGTTCAGTCGTGTCCGACTCTTTGTGACCCTGTGGACTGTAGCCCACCAGGCTCCTCCGTCCATGGGGTTCTCCAGTTATGCCCAAACCAGAGACATTACTTTGCCAAAAAAGGTCCATCTAGTCAAGGCTATGGTTTTTCCAGTAGTCATGTATGGATGTGAGAGTTGGACTATTAAGAAAGCTGAGCAATAAAGAATTGATGCTTCTGAACTGTGGTGTTTGAGAAGACTCTTGAGAGTCCCTTGGACTGCAAGGAGATCCAACAAGTCCATCCTAAAGGAGATCAGTCCTGAGTGTTCATTGAAGGACTGATGTTGAAACTGAAACTCCAATACTTTGGCTACCTGATGCAAAGAGCTGATTCACTTGAAAAGACCCTGATGCTGGGAAAGATTGTAGGTGAGAGGAGAAGGGGATGACAGAGGATGAGATGGTTGGATGGCATCACTGACTCAATGGACATGAGTTTGAATAAACTCCAGGAGTTGGTGATGGACATGGAGGCCTGGAGTGTTGCAGTCCATGGGGTCACAAAGAGTCAGATACGACTAAGCAAGTGAACTGAACACAGTACTGGGAAAAAGACTCATGGAGGGCACAAACAAAAGCTTGTACACACCATGACCCAGAAGAAAGGAGCAGTGACCCCACAAGCGACTGAAGCAGGCTTTCCTGTTAGTTTCCAGGATTCTCTGCAGAGGCATGGAGCAGCAGTGGCCTGCTGCAGGGATGGAGGCACTGAGTGAAGCAGTATCTTTTACACCCAATGATAAATCTGACTTTGGAAAAATACTTGATTTTTTGTAATTATTTTTCTCCAACTTAAAGGACTAATGTTAGAGCTAAACTTTAAAATATAATTTGTTCTGTTACTCAGGCTATGTAATTTCTATTATTTCATCTTCTAGTTTATTTTGTCTTTCTATTATTTTGTCTCCTTCAAATCCTTTTCTCTGTATCCTTAATTCCACTGTTGAGCCCATTCATTGAGCTTTAATTCAGTTGGTAGTTTGGGTTTCTTATTTTTGTTTTTGCTTTCTCTTTATTTGCATAATTTGGTTCTCCTCTATATGTTCTATTTATTTGATGAGATTTTCTATTTCTTTGGTGGTGTTTCTATTTTTTTTTTTTTCAAGCTGTTCATAATTCCTGTTAAAACATTGTTATCATGGCTGTCTTATTTATCTTTTTCAGATCATTCTAACATCACTCATCTCAGTATTGGCATCTTGTTGAGATCTCCCTGTTTATTGATATAAGAGATGATTTCCATTTCAAACTTGAACCATTTCATATTATGAGACTCTGGGTTTTGCTTAAATCTTTGTTTTCACTGGATTTCTCTGACACCATGCCAACAGGGGCAGGAAACTACCTTCTCAGAAGTCTTCAAGGAAACAGAAATCATTCATTATCCACTGTATTTCCCATACGAGCACATGTTTGTGCACTGGAGCCACTCAGAAAATGCGTTATGTGAATGAGTGAAGGATGAGCTATTCAACTATGAGGAACATTCAGATAATTAAACTGAATGTCAAGTGGAGGTAGAAGCCCAGTTTTTCCAATTAACATCTTCTACCACCCTGTAATGGGGACAGGGTGGCACTCTTCAAAACTTCTAGAATAGGACGAGGGTTCCAGCTTTTCATATGGTCTCCACGGACACTGTGGTGAAGGACTCCTCATTACAAGTGAGCAACAATGAAGGCCCTGATCATTGGGCTAGGGCTCCTCTGATACCACCCCAGTGGGGGAGAGAGGAGGGGACACCTTGTGACTGCCAAATGGAAACCCAGGTTCCTCACATAGTCTCCACTGACAAGAGGAGATGGTGGCCTCATGATCAGCTGTCAGGGATGAAAAGTCCAGGCTTTCTCCTTGGCCTTCTCTGACATTACCATCTCCTCTCCTGATGTTGGGAAACCTCATTACGACCTTGCAAAGGTGGAGATCTGACTCTCCACTCGACCTTTGCTGGCACTGTATAACCACAGGTTTCCCTGTGGTGTTTGCCTGGAATACAAAGATAATTGTTTCATCATGAACCTGATCCTTTGGTGAGAGAGAGCAGGCTTCTGTTTGGAATTTTGCTGGTCAGTGCCTGTTGAAGGTTCTAGGTTGCAGATCTTCAGCTCTGAGGATCCCAAGGTCTCAAGCCAGTCTGCTTTCTCTTCTTATGTTTATTTTTTATATAATGACCAGGAATTTTAGTTTATTGTAGGTAGAAATAGGGAAAAATTGATCTTTCTCTTGATTTATCTTTATATTTTGATGTATTGTTGTTAGTGTGATAAATACATTTTAATCTATTTTTTCTCTGCTCTGTGTTGTCAGTCTTTATGGTTCCACCTTTGCTTGTATGCAGAATGACAGAAATTTTTAGTTCTGTGAAATTATTAAATCTTGACAAAAAAACAAATGCTTGTTTGACCCACCCCAAGGCGATCATTTGGGGATAATGTATTTGGCTATCAAACAATAAAGCAGGGGCCTGTGATTAATATGAATATATTTTCAGGCAACTTTATGAGAAATAAACTGAAAACCCTAAATTTTGGAGATCTATTATTAGGAAAAACAAAAGTAAATGCTCATATCATAAAGTATTTGCTTTTACCAGAGGTGTAAAAATCTAAAATTAAAGAAAAAATAAAAAAACTTACTTATATAATATAAAGGAAAACTGATTTTCATATTTCAAATAAGATAATAATGAATTTCTTTATCAAAGCCCTCAGCAAAAGACTCTGAAATGTTTTCAAGGAGAATCTCATTAGCAGTATATGAGTTTAGGGAAAACATATTCAAAGCCAGTCAGCCCAGATAATAGATTCTCATGCCTAAAGTAAACTGTGATATCAATTGCAAAAACAAAAGCAAAGCTGCTGGCCTGCACTCACACATGGAAAAGTCTGGTTCTTTACAGCCACTTGAAATATTTGCCCAAATTTGATAGTCTTATGATTCATAAGCCAAGTTGCATCTGGGTTAGACACTCACTTATGTATCTTTCACATCAGAAACAAATTTTCAATCAAGATTTTTTCTAAAGATCAGATTATAAAATAGCTTTGATGCATATTCAGAATAAAATATGGTCTCTTAGTAACCTGAAAGTGTCAAGGCAAAAATAGTCAAGAAAAGAGGCTAAAGTTGTTTCAAAATGTAAGCATGCATACTAGACTTTTAATCAAGAAAAAATGGTTTAAGTTCTAGTTCTGTCATTGAATGAAGTCACTTAGCTATTCTAAGATTCCTGCTTCCATTTGGAAGAATAGTTTTTACTGTTATATATTGCAAATTGTTATCAGTCATGTCCAGTTTGTCTCAGAGATCCAGAGAGAAGACCAAATAAGTTAATTTATTTTGTTTGAATACATAAATATATTTTCTCAAACAGATAAATATTATTTGCTCCTTACATGATGGACACTGGAAAATCAGAAGCCAGATGAGCACAATCTGGGCTCTCAAGGTGATTTTAGTGTCAGAGGCAGTAATGTCAAGAGATCAGGAAGGCTTCTCAGGAGGGTAGCACCCCAATCTAGGGATAAATATAGGAAATGACCTTCTGTATAAGAGTAGGTTTATGGGGAAGATTAAGGCCCACCGTCTTTCTAAATATGGTGCAAAGTGTGAGTTTACTTTTTCTTGAGAGTGATCCCATAGCTTTTACCTGAAGAGCAAAATGTCACCAACTCCCAGCATGTCAAGAACTATTGCCTTAAAGGAAGAGTAGGATTTAACCTGAGCAGAGGGTGGGCCAGTGAGGTGTCATAGGCAGAGGGCCAACATGAGCAAAGATCCAAAGAATTAGAACTAGAGCTAGTGGGAAGCTGTTGTATAACACAGGTAGCACAGCTCGGTGCTCTGTGATGACCTAGAAGGATGGGATGGGAAGCTGGGAAGGAGGCTCAAGAGAGGGGAAATATGTGTTATATGGCTAATTCATGTTGTTGTACAGCAGAAACTAACACAACATTGTAAAGCAATTATATTCCAATTAAAAAAGGAAATAGGTCCCAGAACACAATGTGTTTATCTTTAAGAGGAGACTTTTTCTTATCATCAAAAAGGGAGATATTTAAAAGTTTTAAAGTAGAAAAAAAATTCAGATTTAGAATTAGAAAAATCTCTCTGACAGTTGCATGGATGAAGAATCCAACAACTAGACTAGAGGAAGAAGAAACCTAATATTCTATTCCAGAACAGAGAGGGTGATGGCTGTTATTAAAGCAGTGTGAGCAGGAGAGGAAGGGAAGAGATGGATTTCATAAAAATTTAGAAAATGACCAACGTTGATATGATTGATAAAATTAATTTACTGAAATGTTTAAAAATCTATATAACAGTGAAGCTTCCAACAGAGTTTCTCTCTTCTCTATGGAAGAATAGAGGTTCTATTTTTTGGATGGTTTCACTAGAAAACAGAACCTGAGGCGAAGCTTATATGCAAAGATTTTACCGGGCCCCTAGGCAAGGAAGACAATAATGAGAGGCAATTACTTGGAGGAAAAGCAAATACAAAGTGATGAGCTATTAAACAAGCCCTGGCCTCTTGGAAATATTACTGGTTGATCAGTCATGTGGCATGCATGGGAATACCGCACCTCAAACACCTGCCACTGGGGAGGACAAGGCACTTACTCTCTCTTTCCAATCATCTGCTTTTTGTTGCCCACAGCTTTTCCCATGGATCATTAACTCTCCTGTGCTTCCAAGAGTGTTACCCGGACACTACAGTCTGATGCTGGAGACTTCACATGCAGAATGAGGCACTTCGTGTAAGTCCAAAAGTGTTGGGAATTGTCAGAGTTTCCTTGAAGCCTGGTAGGTGTAGCCTGGGTACTGGAGTTTCTTGGGATCCGCCAGCAGACATGATGGACTTCAGACAACTACTGGGCTTAAGAGATGTGGCAGATCACCTCTCATATAGGTCACTGGTAGCTGGACAAGATCTGGGTCTCTCCTCTTCTTTTCTCTCATCTCCTCCCTATCTACACCTTCAACCCCCAGTCTCTCCTTTTCTCTGCTAGGTAGTTAGAAAGGAAAAAGGAGTCCAGAAAGGCGGTGGCTAAAAGACAAAGAAGGGAAAAGCCTGCAAAAATAGAACAAAGGAAGGTCTGAGGACCAGAGTGAGAACCCCAGGTGAAACAAAGAGCCCTCCTGGCTAGCCCAATTTACATACGACAGGCTTGGGGCGGGGGTGGGGACATAGAAAGAGGAGCCAAAATCGAGCCTCTGGCCTCTCTTCTCTTCACATCTTTTGGATCAGCCCGCCCTCATGTATCAAGGATGTATTTTTCATTGCTTGCCAAATAAAACAACTGTAACACTGGTCCATCCGTTGCTTCAATTTTTTGCTGCAGCGAGACAGAACTGAGGAAATTACAAACTTCCCCAACAAAAATGGTGCCCTGACTCAGATTTAACCTGGCTGAAACAACCTCTGCTTGGCCCCTTTGAGGCTGAGGCCAAGCACAGCAGAAGCCCAACTTGGAGAAAGTTCCCACCATGGAAGCTGAACATGAAGAAAATCCAGCGCAGTGGAAGTGACAAGAAGCCCAGCATGCTGGAAACCAGGACAACAAAAACAAACTCATCAGAAAGCTCACACGGTTCAGTCTCTGTTTCCAGGAGACCTCCGGTTAAGGTAGGAAGTCCTCACTCCTATGGTTGGAAGGACATATGGCTAACAAAATCTTAATTCCTTTACAATCTCTCACTTCTTATTTCCTCAACACCCCATCCTCAAATAGGTGAACAGCAGTGGGTGCGATTGAGGGACTCTCGAGAGGCTACTCCCCAGTGTGTCCCAAAAGTTCCACTATCTTCTGCCCTCTTGTAGCTGTTGCCCAGGTGGGTGTGGGTTCTTCTGTCCTTAACCTTCTTTGTGCCAAGGATCAGGCCAATGAAAACTGTGAGCACAGGTTAGGTATTTAGCAGATTTTCTGGGAGAAGCAAGGTCCAATGCTGTAAAGAGCAATATTGCATAGGAACCTGGAATGTCAGGTTCATGAATCAAGGCAAATTGGAAGTGGTCAAACAAGAGATGGCAAGAGTGAATGTCAACATTCTAGGAAACAGTGAACTGAAATGGACTGGAATGGGTGAATTTAACTCAGATGACCATTATCTCTACTACTGCAGGCAGGAATCCCTCAGAAGAAATGGACTAGCCATCATGGTCAACAAAAGAGTCCGAAATGCAGTACTTGGATGCAATCTCAAAAACGACAGAATGATCTCTGTTCGTTTCCAAGGCAAACCATTCAATATCACAGTAATCCAAGTCTATGCCCCAACCAGTAAAGCTGAAGAAGCTGAAGTTGAACGGTTCTATGAAGACCTACAAGACCTTTTAGAACTAACACCCAATAAAGATGTCTTTTTCATTATAGGGGACTGGAATGCAAAAGTAGGAAGTCAAGAAACACCTGGAGTAACAGGCAAATTTGGCCTTGGAATACGGAATGAAGCAGGGCAAAGACTAATAGAGTTTTGCCAAGAAAATGCACTGGTTATAACAAACACACTCTTCCAACAACACAAGAGAAGACTCTATACATTGACATCACCAGATGGTCAACACCGAAATCAGATTGATTATATTCTTTGCAGCCAAAGATGGAAAAGCTCTATACAGTCAGCAAAAACAAGACCAGGAGCTGACTGTGGCTCAGACCATGAACTCCTTATTGCCAAATTCAGACTGAAATTGAGGAAGTAGGGAAAACCACTAAACCATTCAGGTATGACCTAAATCAAATACCTTATGATTATACAGTGGAAGTGAGAAATAGATTTAAGGGCCTAGATCTGATAGATAGAGTGCCTGATGAACCATGGAATGAGGTTCATGACATTGTACAGGAGACAGGGATCAAGACCATCCCCATGGAAAAGAAATGCAAAAAAGCAAAATGGCTGTCTGGGGAGGCCTTACAAATAGCTGTGAAAAGAAGAGCTAAGGAGAAAAGGAAAAGCAAAAAGCAAAGGAGAAAAGGAAAGATATAAACATCTGAATGTAGAGTTCCAAAGAATAGCAAGAAGTGATAAGAAAGCCTTCTTCAGTGATCAATGCAAAGAAATAGAGGAAACAACAGAATGGGAAAGACTAGGGATCTCTTCAAGAAAATCAGAGATACCAAAGGAACATTTCATGCAAAGATGAGCTTGATAAAGGACAGAAATGGTATGGACCTAACAGAAGCAGAAGATATTAATAAGAGATGGCAAGAATACACAGAAGAATTATACAAAAAAGATCTTCACAACCCAGATAATCACGATGGTGTGATCACTGACCTAGAGCCAGACATCCTGGAATGTGAAGTCAAATGGGCCTTAGAAAGCATCACTATGAACAAAGCTAGTGGAGGTGATGGAATTCCAGTGGAGCTATTTCACATCCTGAAAGATGATGCTGTGAAAGTGCTGCACTCAATATGCCAGCAAATTTGGAAAACTCAGCAGTGGCCACAGGACTGGAAAAGGTCAGTTTTCATTCCAATCCCAAAGAAAGGCAATGCCAAAGAATGCTCAAACTACCACACAATTGCACTCATCTCACATGCTAGTAAAGTAATGCTCAAAATTCTCCAAGCCAGGCTTCAGCAATATGTGAACCATGAACTTCCTGATGTTCAAGCTGGTTTTAGAAAAGGCAGAGGAACCAGAGATCAAATTACCAACATCCACTGGATCATAGAAAAATCAGGAGAGTTCCAGAAAAACATCTCTTTCTGCTTTATTGACTATGCCAAAGCCTTTGACTGTGTGGATCACAATAAACTGTGGAAAATTCTGAAAGAGATGGGAATACCAGACCACCTGATCTGCCTCTTGAGAAATTTGTATGCAGGTCAGGAAGCAACAGTTAGAACTGGACATGGAACAACAGACTGGTTCCAAATAGGAAAAGGAGTACGTCAAGGCTGTATATTGTCACCCTACTTATTTAACTTCTATGCAGAGTACATCATGAGAAATGCTGGACTGGAAGAAACACAAACTGGAATCAAGATTGCCGGGAGAAATATCAATAACCTCAGATATGCAGATGACACCACCCTTACGGCAGAAAGTGAAGAGGAACAAAAAGCCTCTTGATGAAAGTGAAAGTGGAGAGTGAAAAAGTGGGCTTAAAGCTCAACATTCAGAAAATGAAGATCATGGCATCCCGTCCCACCACTTCATGGGAAATAGATGGGGAAAGAGTGGAAACACTGGCAGACTTTATTTTTCTGGGCTCCAAAATCACTACAGATGGTGACTGCAACCATGAAATTAAAAGACGCTTACTCCTAGGAAGGAAAGTTATGACCAACCTAGATAGCATATTCAAAAGCAGAGACATTACTTTGCCAACATCTAGTCAAGGCTATGGTTTTTCCTGTGGTCATGTATGGATGTGAGAGTTGGACTGTGAAGAACGCTGAGCACCGAAGAATTGATGCTTTTGAACTGTGGTATTGGAGAAGCCTCTTGAGAGTCCCTTGGACTGCAAGGAGATCCAACCAGTCCATTCTGAAGGAGATCAGCCCTGGGATTTCTTTGGAAGGAATGATGCTAAAGCTGAAACTCCAGCACTTTGGCCACCTCATGCGAAGAGTTGACTCATTGGAAAAGACTCTGATGCTGGGAGGGATTGGGGGCAAGAGGAGAAGGGGGCGACAGAGGATGAGATGGCTGGATGGCATCACTGACTCAATGGACGTGAGTCTCAGTGAACTCCGGGAGTTTGTGATGGACAGGGAGGCCTGGCGTGCTGGGATTCATGGGGTCGCAAAGAGTCGGACACGGCTGAGTGATTGATCTGATCTAATCTGCGAGGTTATGAAGGGGATTCCTCAGCACATTTTTCCCACTGTTTTTTCCTCCTTTAGCTCCTCTCTCCATCTATGTCACTGTTTACAAAGTATTGGGCAAGTCATCATCTTCCCATTTCTGAAAGTTGTGCTTGAAATTGTTTATCTAATATTGGGACTCAAACCTACGAGGCAGGGATTCTGTGCTATGCTGAGTCACTCAGTAGTATCAGACTGGGACTTGAGCCTGACCAAAACCCAAGGTGCCTGGTTTTAGGATCTAATGAAGCTCAGGCTCTTGATGTCTCATTGCAAAATTTCAGTGAGAGACAGAGCAATAGGTAAGAGTTGGATTTGTTCAGATTTGGAGAGAGGCACACTCCAGGAGGTGGGCCATCACAGAGGGGAGTCCAGCGGCCATGGAATGTGGTATGGTTAGTTTTCGCTAGCTGGGTGATTTCACGTTCTAATGAGTGGGAGCTTCATTCCAACAATTGGGGAAATATCCACTCCTTGGTCTTTCAACAGTGCCTTGAAACTGTCCTGGCACCATTGGGTGTGTCATTTAGCTAACAGATCAAGAATTAAGGTTTAGTTAAATTTGACTTGTCTGACATTTTGAACGCATTTGATTTTATTCAGTTTATATTATGCCCCTGGGGTATGTCATTCTTTCAAAAGTTGTGCCCTATCCCTTACCTCCTATTTCATGCTCTTTTCCTGAGCCCTGTCTGGACCCACAATGTTGCCTCTACAATCTTCTGAAGGGACAACCAGAAAATAGCTGGTCCTTGAGAGAAAAATACTGTATAATATCCAATCCCTCTGGATATTCAAGCCTTCATCTTCCAGGTTTCCTACATGTGCAACAACAGCATTTCTCAGTAAACCCGCTAGGGCAGGTGACAGGTACATAATGCCTGCTAGAAGTCCATCTGTTGGTGGCATCACGTCAAGGGCAATTGGGCTTCCAGGGATGTTTGCCACTTTGGGAATTAGCCCTGCAGGCTGCTTGGGCCCAAACCCTAACCACCCTTCTCCTAAAGTTACAAACCTACCCCCAGATCAAATCTTCAGTCCACTTTTGTGGAACATCTGGCTTTTTTGCCTCTCACCAATTTGTTCTTAAACCATTTACCAACTCCTACAATCAGGACCCTGACCCTTTGTAGGCAACATCACTCCATCCCGCTTGTTATTAAAATAATCTTAATGCCTCTAACAGAGCCAGATAACCTATTTCTTTGTCATTACTTCTGGTATTACCTAAAATGGGTCTATGACAATGAAATATTTACATTGGAAACACCCTAAGCTGTTCTTATGGAGGACTAGGGGAAGAAATTGGTGACTTACTTTCCCTTAGAGCAATAAGAAGATAAACCATATGGCTGTTTCACCAGGATCCCAGTCTCAGGGCACAGGCTTGGATTGCTTTACATCATGGTATTTATTCCCATCTGTGGTGGACAAACCAGCAATGAGTGAAGATTACAACCCCTTAATCCTACGCAGCACTGGTCATGCTGGAGACATTGGAGATGACCAACTCCAGTCCAGGGTCCCCAGGAGGTCGACTTGCCTTGAACTGCCTAAGAATCTGGTCCTCAGAAGGTTGTCACGCCTCAGCCTGCTCAGGGATCTGCCAGTCCAGGGGTCCCCAGGAGGTCAACATGTCTCGACCTGCCCAGGGACCCAATTCTGGGAAGGCCAACCTGCCTTGACCTGCCCCGTGATTCAATCTCCAGGAGGCTGTCACACCTCAGCCTGCCTGGGGGTCTGCACCCTGACCCAGGGATGCCTGGCTCTCAGGTTGCAACAATACTGGCTAGGATAAGTCTCAAATAGACTTACCCCTAAGGAAGTCCATGCATAATAACAGAAGGAGGCCTATTGGTGTTTTTCTTTTTTCTTTTCATCCCTGTCATCACTGTCTTTCAGATGGGAAATAACCAATCCACTTCCCAACAGATGCCCTTGAGATGCATCCTTGATAACTGGAAGATTTTTAATCCTCTAACTCTAAGGAGAAGTTGCTTAAAATTCTTTTGTGCCACTGTGTTGCCACAGTATCCTCTGGGGGACGAGGAACACTGGCCTGAGGATGTGAGTTTAAATTACAATACCATCCTTCAGCTAGACTTATTCTGAAAAAGATGAGGGAAATAGACAAAGATCCCCTATGTCCAAATTTTCTTCTGACTAAGATATATGAAGGAACTCTATCTTAAGTATGGGATTGTTGTATGTCTTAAAAGTAAGCCTACAAGGCAAATGGTGTTAGGCACAGACAACCAAGAGAAGGAAGTCCCCCATGCAGGCTTACCTCCTATGGCTCCCGAGTTGCCTGATGCTTCTTTCCCATATCCAAAAGTGCCTCCATATCTGGGAGCACCCCCTCCACAAAAGCCAACTCAAGTAGGTCCCTTAGTTGAAACTGGAGGAGAATTCAGACCAGCCGAAGCCCATAAGCCCTTCTTCCTCTTAGAACTAAGACAAATCCAATAAGACCTGGGAAGCTATACAGATGACCCAGGCAAATATATAGATACACTCCAACACACTATCTTGGCCTTTGACTTGCCACGGAAGGACACCATGGTCATATTTAGTCAAACTTCATCTGACCCTGAGCATGCTAGGGTCTTAAAGGAAGCCCGAAGCTATGTTACAGGACTTCACATTTCAAGTGATAAATACCCAGTAGGGGAAACTGTGGTCCCCTCCTCAGATCCTAATTGGAATTATAATGACCCTGAGCACATCTGGGAAAGGGATCATTTTCTGATCTGTGTAAAGGCAGGACTAAAAGTAGCCCAGCAAAAAGTAATCAGCTATGCCTGGCTCTCAGCAATAACTCAGGAGCCCAACAAGAACCCCATTGCCTTTCTGGAAAAGCTAAAAGAGGCCCTCCAAAAGTTTACCAATCTGGACTTAGACTCTTACGAGGGACAGGTGATTCTAAAGGACAAATTCCTGTCCCAGTGTGCATCGGACATCAGGATAAAGTTACAACAGCTACAGCAGCAGGATCCTGCTACCTCTTTAGATGAGATGCTCCAGACAGCCACCAATACCTTTTATAACAGATAACAGTAGAGGGAAGGCAAGGCCCAGGACAGGAAGAGAAGGAAAGAGACAAAGCATGCCCAGATCTAGCTGCCCACCTGGGAAGCCCTATGGAAAAACCTGAGTCCTTAAAAGACAAGGCATGAACAAATGTCTAATCTGTAGACAGGTGGGACATTGGGCAAAACAGTCTCCAAACCATGGCAAGTCTCCTAAAATGGCTTGCTACAAATGCCATCAATTGGGACATTGAGTGGCACTCTGCCCTGGGGACCCAGGAGCCTCAAGATCAAGTGTCAAGCTTCCCTCATGATAGTTCCACAGGACTGAAGCAGCCCACTCCAGCCAGCCCACCTGTCACTATCATGAGGCTAGAGCCAAGGATGCAACTGCATGTGGCAGGTAGGCCCAAGAATTTCTTAGTTAACACAGGAGCTACCTACTCTGTCCTGCCTTCCTACTCTGGAGCCTTCTCCTCTCAAATCTGTACCATTTGGGGTGCTACAGGAAAAACAGTTACAAAAAGATTCACCCAAGCACTTCTTTGTTGCTGGGAAAGACAAATATTTTCCCACCAGTTTCTGGTGGTCCCTGAGTGTCCTACTCCCTTATTGGGAAGAGATAAACTCACTAAACTGGGGACCACCCTTGTGATAGGAAGCTTTTTAGCCCCTGAAGTCCTACAGCTTCTGGTTACTACTGAGGAACCCATTATACCCTCTCCAATAGGGAGGGACCATGGGAGAACAAAATTAACCCCCAGGTATGGGGCCAGGGGACTCCTGGATGAGCCCACCAAGCTGAACCAGTTGTCATTGTCCTCCGAGATCCCACTCAGTTTCCAAACTGAAACAGTACCCCCTCAGAAGAGAAGTTCAGAAAGGACTACAGCCTCTAATAAATAAATTCCTTGCCTGTGGGCTATTGGTTACCACCAATTCTCCATGTAACACCCCGATCCTCCCTGTAAAGAAAAAGGACAGGACCTGGCAAATGGTTCAAGATCTCTAGATCATAAATGAAGCTGTAGTCCCCCTGCTCCATCCCACAGTACCCAATCTGTATGTAATCTTGGGAGAAATTCCACCCAGTGCCAAGTGGTCTACAGTCCTGGATCTCATAGATGCATTCTTTTGCATACCACTGGCTAAAGAATCCCAATATCGTTTTGCCTTCTAGTGGGAGGCTCCAGGAGAAAAACACCAACAGATGACTTGGACAGGGGTTCAGAGATAGTCCCCACCTGTATGGGCAGGCTCTTTACTGGGATCTCCTAGATCTGGACCTGAGATCTAATGGGAAAATATTAAAATATGTACATGACCTATTAATCTGCTCTCCAGATGAGATAAATGCCCAGCAACCTACCAATTCAGGTTCTAAACTTCTTGGCAGAGAAGGGATTAAAGTCTCCCATGCTAAGGCACAGATGGTTGAGACAAAGGGCACTTACCTGGGAGTTCAGATTACACATAGGTCCAGGAGGCTGTCTTCTGATAGAGTCCAAGTAATCCTCCAGTTGTGCTCCCCCATGACTCAAAAACAATTGTGAGCTTTCTTTAGGCTAACTGGATATTGTAGAATCTGGATACCCAACTATGGGCTAATTGTCCAGCCCTTATGTGAAAACTTGAAGGGATAGGATGATTCAATCCCACTGATGTGGGGAACTCCTCAAAATAAGGCAGAGGCTACGCTAAAACAAGCCTTAATTCAAGCTCCTACCTTGAGGTTGCCAGACCCAGAAAAAGCATTCCAAATGTATGTCCATGAAAAGGAAGTAGTAGCCTTGGGAGTGTTAACTCAAATGTTGGAACCTGAGCCCTAGCGTGTAGCTTACTTATCCAAGAGGATAGACCCAACCGCCCAAGGCTGGCCTCCCTGCTTTCAGCATCTTGCAGCTATTACAATCCTGATAGATGATGCTTTAAAACTCTTTTTGGGGGGCAAACTAACTATTTTTACCAGCCACCAAGTGAAACAATTCCTAAATAAGAGGCCATTTATGGATGTTTGATTAAAGAATCCTCAGATATCAAGTAGTGTTGATGGAAAATCCAGGCCTGACTGTATCCCCTTGTGAGGTTCTTAACCCAGCCACCCTCCTGCCTTCCCCTGAGGGCTCTCTCCCCTTTCACTCTTGCCTAGAAACCTTGGACCACCAGACAAAACCCCGAGAGGGAGTGTCAGAAGATCCTCTGACCAATCCTGAGGAAATCTGGTACACTGATGGAAGCAGCTTTGTCTTGGATGGAAAAAGAAGAGCCAAATATGCAGTAGTCTCCAATTTTGAGCCAATGGAGGCTAAACCTTTTGACACCAGGTACTTCAGCCCACTTAGCTGAGCTCATAGCCCTGACTTGAGCTTTAGAGCTAGGAAAAGGAAAAAGAGTAGCCATTTACACTGACTTCAAGTATGCCTTTCTGGTACAACATGCACATGCTGATAGTTGGAAAGAAAGAAGCCACTTGATCACCTGAGGGTCCCCAACCAAATATGGTGATCAAATCCTTTGGCTCTTGGAGACAGTTCATCTACCAACTGAGGTTTCAGTCTCCCGTTGTAAATGACACCAAAAAGGGAGCATGGAAGTGGCATGAGGCAACCTGGCAGCTAAGAGAGCAGCATTACAGAAGAATGGCCTGACAGGGGTTTCTACCTTAGTTCCACAGGCTAATTTGTCAGAAACTCCTTCATATACTAAACGTCAGACTTAAATCCAAGAGTGGGGGCTTTCAAGATGATTATATGGGGTAGTTCCAAAAGGAGGGACTCCTTTTTCTGCCTGGGAACCTTCAATGGAAGTTGGCTAACTGATTACACGCCACCACTCATTTAGGGGAGAAGGCCCTCCAAAGATTACTACAAAGGACTTTCAGAGGAATAGGCCTCCAAATGACTATAAGGCAAGAGATCTCCTCTTGCCCCACTTGCCAATTGGAAAACCTCCAAGGAGCTCAAAGACCCCAATTGGCTCAGCCCATAGAATGAAATAGGACCTATCCAGGAGAGGTAGGCAGATGGACTGGCAGATTGGCTTCATCCAGATGCCAGTTTCTCAAGGGTATAAACCTATTAGCCATGATAGATAACATTCACAGGATGGATTGAAGGCTTTCCAACCCGGACTGAGAAGGCTGAGGAGGTGGTAAAAAAAAAAAAAAAAAAATCAAAACTGTTGCATGAAATCATTCCAAGGTTTGGTCTGCCCAGGTCATTACAAAGTGACAACGGGACATCATTTACTTCTAAAGTCACCGAAGAGGTCTCTAGCATTCAGTTCAGTTCAGTTCGGTTACTCAGTTGTGTCTGACTCTGCAACCCCATGAATCGCAGCACGCCAGCCTCTCTGTCCATCACCAACTCCGAGAGTTCATTCAGACTCACGTCCATCGAGTCAGTGATGCCATCCAGCCATCTCATCCTCTGTCATCCCCTTCTCTTCCTGCCCCCAATCCCTCCCAGCATCAGAGTCTTTTCCAATGAGTCAACTCTTCACAAGAGGTGGCCAAAGCACTGGAGTTTCAGCTTTAGCATCATTCCTTCCAAAGGAATCCCAGGGCTGATCTCCTTCAGAATGGACTGGTTGGATCTCCTTGCAATCCAAGGGACTCAAGAGTCTTCTCCAACACCACTGTTCAAAAGCATCCATTCTTCCGTGCTCAGCTTTCTTCACAGTCCAACTCTCACATCCATACATGACCACAGGAAAAACCATAGCCTTGACTAGACAGACCTTTGTTGGCAAAGTAATGTCTCTGCTTTTTAATATGCTGTCTAGGTTTGTCATAACTTTCCTTCCAAGGAGTAAGCGTCTTTTAATTTCATGGTTGCAGTCACCATCTGCAGTGATTTTGGAGCCTCAAAAAATAAAGTCTGACACTATTTCCACTGTTTCCCCATTTATTTCCCATGAAGTGATGGGACCAGATGCCATGATCTTCATTTTCTGAATGTTGAGCTTTAAGCCAACTTTTTCACTCTCCTCTTTCACTTTCATCAAGAGGCTTTTTAATTCTTCTTCACTTTCTGACCTAAGGGTGTTGTCATCTGCGTATCTGAGGTTATTGATATTTCTCCCAGCAATCTTGATTCCAGCTTGTGCTTCTTCCAGCCCAGCGCTTCTCATGATGTACTCTGCATATAAGTTAAATAAGTAGGGTGACAATATACAGCCTTGACATACTCCTTTTCCTATTTGGAACCAGTCTGTTGTTCCATATCCAGTTCTAACTGTTGCTTCCTGACCTGCATATATGTTTCTCAGTAGGCAGGTCAGGTGGTCAGGTATTCCCATCTCTTTCAGAATTTTCCACAGTTTATTGTGATCCACACAGTCAAAGGCTTTGGCATAGTCAATAAAGCAGAAAGAGATGTTTTTCTGGAACTCTCTTGCTTTTTCCATGATCCAGTGGATGTTGGCAATTTGATCTCTGGTTCCCCTGCCTTTTCTAAAACCAGCTTGAATATCTGGAAGTTCATGGTTCACGTATCATTGAAGCCTCTCTTGGAGAATTTTGAGCATTACTTTACTAGCATGTGAGATGAGTGCAATTGGGCTGTAGTTTGAGCATTCTTTGGCATTGCCTTTCTTTGGGATAGGAATGAAAGCTGACCTTTTCCAGTTCTGTGGCCACTGCTGAATTTTCCCAATTTGCTGGCATATTGAGTGCAGCACTTTCACAGCATCATCTTTCAGGATTTTATATAGCTCAAACTGAATTCCATCACCTCCACTAGCTTTTTTCATAGTGATGCTTCCTAAGGCCCACTTGACTTCACAGTCCAGGATGTCTGGCTCTAGGTGAGTGATCACACCATCGTGATTATCTGGGTCATGAAGATCTTTTTTGTACAGTTCTTCTGTGTATTCTGCCACCTTTTCTTAATATCTTCTGCTTCTGTTAGGTCCATACCATTTCTGTCCTTTATTGAGCCCATCTTTGCATGAAGTGTTCCCTTGGTATCTCTAATTTTCTTAAAGAGATTTCTCATTTTTCCCATTCTGTTGTTTTCCTCTATTTCTTTGCACTCTTCACTGAGGAAGGCTTTCTTATCTCTTGTTGCTATTCTTTGGAACTCTGCATTCAGATGCTTATATCTTTCCTTTTCTCCTTTGCTTTTCGCTTCTCTTCTTTTTACAGCTATTTGTAAGGCCTCCCCAGACAGCCATTTTGCTTTTTTGCATTTCTTTTCCATGGGGATGGTCTTGATCCCTGTCTCCTGTACAATGTCATGAACCTCATTCCATAGTTCATCAGGCAGTCTATCTATCAGATCTAGTCCCTTAAATCTATTTCTCACTTCCACTGTATAATCATAAGGGATTTGATTTAGGTCATACCTGAATGGTCTAGCGGTTTCCCCCACTTTCTTCAATTTAAGTCTGAATTTGGCAATAAGGAGTTCATGATCTGATCCACAGTCAGCTCCGGGTCTTGTTTTTGCTGACTGTATAGAGCTTCTCCATCTTTGGCTGCAAAGAATATAATCAATCTGATTTCAGTGTTGACCATCTGGTGATGTCCATGTGTGTTGGGCATTATTTATTATATCCATTATGCCTGGAAGCCTCAGCCTTCAGGAAGATTAGAAAGAGCCAACCATTTCTTAAAATCAGTGATAAAAAAGATAACCCAGGAGCCATCCCTGGGATGGAAGGAGGCTTTACCAATAGCTTTCCTCTGCACCCGTATTTCCCCTAAGGAACAGGTTAGCTTTAGTCCTTATGAGATGCTATATTGGAGCCCTTTTGTTTATGTCAGTGACCTCTTCCTAGATCCCTCCAGTCTTATACCATGGCCATTGAGCAATTCCAACAGGATATATGCTTGTGGGGTATCAACAAGGACCCACAAGTTTATAAAGAGCCACCACTATATTTTCCAGGGGATCAAGTCATAATTAAAGTCTGGAAAGATAGGTCACCAAAGGCTCGACTCCAGCCCATGTGGAAGGGCCCCTACCCTGTAATACCTTCTACCTCCATAGCAGTCAAGGTAATAGGACATGACTCCTGGATTTACCACTCATGAGTCAAGCCATGGAAAAAAATAGAAGAGGACATTTAATACATCTGTGAGCCCCTGGGAGATCCCAGATACCTATTCAGAACTACAAATCAGTGTCATTCTAATGAAACCCCCAAAATTAGTTTTCTGGGGATAAGGATAGCTCTAAAGAGGTAACACAGCTTGGCAGGCGTTGTACTCCAAAATAGACAGGAGATAGATCTCCTGATCACTGAACAAGGATGGACTGGAGCCATCTTGAATGAGATATGTTGTTTCTGGGTAAATACTTCCAGCTAAGTTAAAGAACGTCTCACAGTCCTTAAGAAAAACATTCAGATCCTATAGGATCTCAAAGAATGAGCTGGAGAGTTCTTGGGGTGACTACAACCTCTCTTTGGAGGATATGTCTCCCAGCAATGAGGAATTTCGAGTTGGGTAATGCCCCTACTAATCCATGTTATCATCATATTGATGTTGTTTATGATTGCTCCATGTATTATCAATTGTCTAACCCATTTTGTCTCTGCCCAGGTCAACAAGCTACAACATGCAGTGCCAGTTCAGCAAGGATATATAAAACTATACCCGACCATGGAAATTATCACTCACCCTTAGATGGACACTGCTATAAGGACTGTTAGGCTTGAGACTAGCAAGAGAGGGAGGTCCAATGCCCCTCGCCATCCCAGTTCAGCAGGAAGTAGCCAGAGAGACCTTTATAGACCTCTACCCAAAGAACTGGGCCTCCCATCTCTTGAAGGGGGGAATGTTAGGTGGTTGTAATAGGAAAAAAGGAGTCCAGAAAGGACTAAAAGTGGGGGCTAAAAGAAAAAGAAGGGAAAAGCCAGCAAAAATAGAACAAAGGAAGGTCTGAGGACTGGAGTGAGAACCTCAGGTGAAACAAAAGCCCTCCTGGTTAGCCCAATTTACATAGGGCAGGCTCAGGGGAAGGAGGAAAAAAAGATAAAAAGAGGAGCCAAAATTGAGCCTCTGACCTCACTTCTAATCTTTTGGGTCAGCCCACCCTCACACCTCGAGGATGTATTTTCCTTTGCTTGCCAAATAAAACTGAGCTGTAACAATGGTCCGTCCGTATCTTGAAATTTTTGCTGTGGCGAGACAGAACCAAGGAAATTACAAATTCCCCCAACACTTCTTTTTTTCCATGACCATAATGAAAATCAAGGAAGTCAAACTAATCACTATTATATTGAATCTTTGTCCACTAACTGAAAACTGTAGACATAATCCCTACTTTTTCAACCATTTTACCATAGTTACTTGGATCATTCATTTTTCCCCCTTTGATCTGGTTTTTATCTTAATTCCTAGATTTCAATGAATTGAATATATTCCACAGAATTTTTCTCTACTTTGATTTGGTATTTTCACTCTCAAAGTTTAATTATTTGAGGAAGGTGATTTTCTTTATTTTAATCTCAAACAATGAAGAAAAATAAATGTTTAGTTGTACAGGATGAGTTTTGGAAAGTGCATGAAAGAGAGTTTATATGTGTGTGTGTGTGTGTGTGTGTGTGTGTGTGTGTGTGTAGAGGTATATTTATTTTTCATTGCCAAAGCATAGGAAAGCAAAATAGTAATGGTGTAGGCAGAAGTGAACTAGAGGATATTTAGACACTGATTAGTTTGAATTTCATGAAGAAGAAAGAAAAAAAGTCAGTTATGACAACAGGAATTTTGAATTGATGGAAGTCAGAAAGATATTGTGTAAGCAAACTAGAGAGCATTGTTGAACTTGGAAAATCAAGTAGAAATAGATTAACACTCTCCCTATTTCCAACAGAATTTGTGCTATTGTGGAAGACAACCAAATAAGTTCAAAAAGGGTCATATCTTGTGTATTTTTTAATGATATGATGCCAATTGTCTAAGAGACATACAGAATATAAGTACTTAATATTATGGTTGTTTATTTCACTTTGTTTTAAATATTCGTAATATGTGTATATTTATTGTTCTTTTTTTTTCTTCTAAATTTGCTTGACTAAATTTTGTATTTTGCAATAGTGTTACCATGAACTCTTAAGCCCCCTGTGTCTTTTAAGGGCACACTGCTCTTAGGCTGGCATGTTGGGCAGGGATTCAGTTGGTACCACTGTGAATGTTCTCCCTCAGCTGAAAATGAGTAAGGTGACATCTCACTTTGCCAAGCAGTCCATAAGCCATAAATAGGTTCATGTCTATTGTTCTGTCATAGTTATTAATAGCACATTCACTCACTCTCAAAAGTGTCCTGGTTTGGATGATAAATAAAAGAAGTCCAAAATGAGGGCAAGAAGACTGCTGCCAGGAAGTTAAAATAGAGAATTAATAGAAGGGATCCATTCAGAGACAGGCAAGTACATCTTCTGGCCAGAATTAAGGTCATTGGAAAGTAAGAGCATATCTAAAGAAACAGTATTTCAATCAGAGAACAGTTAGTGAGTAAAATAAGTCTAGAAATAATAATTGTCACAGATTCTGCTTGTGCAAGCATGACCCAAGTGCAATGATGTTGGGTCAGGATATTTCTATAACTGTTTTTGTTTTTGTTTTTTAGGCTATACCACTCAGCATGCAGAATCTGAGGTCCCAGACCAGGTATCAAACTCTTGCCCCCTGCATTGGAAGCATGGAGTCAACCACTGGAATGCCAGGGAAATTCCTGTATAATGTTTTAAGCACCTGAAAGTCCTCATTTTATTATGAAGATGCGTGAATATGCCAGTCATAGCATGATGACATTAATCATTTGAAATCTACAATTTTATTTCCTGTGCTCTAATACTGTGTCTATCAATCAGTCTTCTGGATTATCTTTTGACTTTTCTTGTAGAGCTATATATACTCATTCTTTTATTTAACTTTTATCTAGCATGTACCCTGTGTCCAGATGTGTAATGGTCAGTGGGGACACCAAGACAGATCATGCTGTCAAAAATCACTGCCATGATGAGAGAGAGAGTGAGAGACTGGAGGAGAGAAAAGGACAAGAGAGAGAGAAAGGTGAGGGGTAGGAAGACACAGAGAGAGAGAAACAATAAAATATTATTGTTTAGTGTGACAAACATGAGAGTATGGGAGCATCAAACCATGGGAACTGAAAATAGAGAGAGAAGAAAGTCAAGGAAGGCATCCTGGAGAAAGTGACCTTTAAGTGAAGTTGAGAATGTTGTTGTTTGGTCACTACATCATGTCCGATTCTTTTGCAACCCCATGAACTGTAGCCTGCTGGGCTCCTCTGTCATGGGATTTCCCTAGCAAGGTTACTAGAGTGAGGGGTTAGGAATAACATGAATGATAACAAGCTGATCAGAGGGAATAAAACATTGTCCGTTATAGGTAAAGGAGGACAAAAGAAGCAATTTACATTTGAAAATGCAGTGGCAATGGTTTTATTTTTTGCTTTTTAAAAATATTTAGATTCATTTCTTAGCTGATCTACATAGTCTAGTGAGGTTAACAACTATATTTCTCATGATAAACAAATTGCCTTTTTAGTGTTTTACAGCTTACCTATGGGACCTTGGCTAGAGGGAAAATACCCTTGCTTAGAATTTTATTGATGTAGAGAATTTTATTCTCAAAATATGAGAAAAGTTAAATATGGATTTAATGGTGAAATTTTGAAAATATATCCACTTTCCTTATGAATAGATCCCTGGCATCCATTTCTATGTCATGGACCTAGAAAATGGGAGGAACAGTAACATGTAAAAAAGGAGTATTAAATATTGGTTCCCATAAGGTGTGGAAGAGAATCAGAATATTATAGAAGCTTCATGAAACAGTAAGAAGACAGCTGATAGAATAAGGTTTACCTCTAGAAGAGACAAAATGTTTCTCACCAGACTAAGGATTAACATCAATCACAAATGTCTATGTTACCTACAACAGATGAAGTGGTACCAAGTGATAGGAAAAGACTAGGGGTCTTTAGCAAACCAAGAGAACAACTAAAAATTTGCCAGCTCTAGGCTCTACAGTGAGTAACATCTTAAGAAAAAGAAATCTGAGAGAAATCGAGGGCAGAAGGCAGATATAAATCTCTGCCCGGCAGCATCATACCTTCTTTACTAATAGCTCATTGACAACTTGGGGAAGAAGAGGTGATGGAGAAGAGGTGTGGAAGCCTGAACATATACCCAACAGTGATCAAAGAACCCTCCAGAAGATAATTTAGAGAATACCCTGGTGTTTCAGTAGCTAGGACTCTCAGCTTTCACTGCTGAGGGCACCTTGATTGCTGGTCAGGTAATTAAGGGACTTCTGTGTAGCTCAGACAGGTAAAGAATCTGCTTGCAATGCAGCAGACCTGGGTTCTATCCCTGGGTTGGGAAGATCCTCTGGAAAAAGGGAATGGCAACCTACTCCAGAGAATCCCATGGACAGAGGACCCTGGAAGGCTACAGTCCATGGGGTCGCAAAGAATCGTACAACAAACTAAGCAACTACGAGACCAAGCAACTAACACTACTACTACTACTAGGTAATTAAGATCCTACAAGCTGTGCCAAAAGAAAGACTATCTAAATCACAGCAGGGACTTTCCTGGTGGTCCAGTGAAGAATCTGCCTGTCAATGCAAGGGACACAGGTTCGATCCCTGGTCCAGGAAGATCCCACATGCCACGGGGCCACTAAGCCCTTGCACCACAACTACTGAAGCTTGTGTACCTAGAGCCTGTGCTCCCCACTGCAAAGAGAAGCCTTCACCCCACAACTAGAGAGTAGCCCATGCTCACCACAACAAGAGAAAACCCTTGCTCAGCCACAAAGACCCAGCATAGCCTACATAAATAAATAAATATCACAACACAAGGGTCCAAGGATAAATGAACAAGCACATGTCTGCCCCCTCCCATCTCTCATTACAAACAAGTGAATTACATGAGTTTGTATTCTTATGTCCTTCCATTCCATGAAGCATGGGAGGGATGCAGAAATTCCTCCATACGTGATGGTGATAACAGGTTGAAGTGTGGATTGTGGACAGTGGCTGAGCACAGAGCCAGAAGGCTCTGTGGAACTGTTCCACAATTGATGTGGAATTGCTCCATAAGCTGTTGCTACATTAAAAAAAATAAAATAGTCAACAAGGCAAATTTATTACTTTTCACATACAGTAGCATTTTAGACAGTTCTATTGGATTTACCTGGGATTCCTCATGCACCTGAACTCATACCAGCTCTGTTGGGGTGGGAGGGTCCAAAATGTCCTCACTCACATGCCAAAAAATGGGTCAAGGCTGTCAACTGAGTATCTTAATTCTTTTCCACAATGTTTCTCATTTTGCTGCAGGCTAACCTGAACTTCACAGCATGGCGATGTCAGGATTCCAAGAAAGAAGTAAAAGCTGCAACAGTATTTTCACTGCATCCTATGGATCAAGGTTGGCCACAAGACCAGCCTAGATTAAAGAGAGTGGAGAAACTGTCTCTTGAATGGAGGCACAAATTTGTCACCTGGATGGCAAAGGCCTGTGGACACAGGAAAACAGACTTTGGGGAGGTTTTTATTAACTCTCTCCAATTAAGGAACAAGACGAGTGCATTACAGAAACTGTGGAGATTTTTAAAAACCTGACGGGGACCATGAAGGATCTGCCATACCCACACACCAAACAAGGGACTGATGAAGCCAAAAATACTGACAAGAACTTCTCTCAAAATGTCAGCAACAGTTGCACCTATGGGACTACAAAATACAGCTTCCCTGTGGGTGACAAGAAGAATCCCAAACCTCTTCTTTAAGCTTCATCTTGTTGAGTAAGTCTGCAATTCTTGCTCATGAGGGCATCAATACTCTCATTCAGGCCATGCTTCCTCCCACCCTTTGTCCATTTCCCCTCACCAATTTCCCCTTCCCCTTTATTCCTTTCCTCTCTCTACTTCTCTCTGCCCTCTCCTACTTTTCTCCTGTCCTTCTGAGAAGGTGGATGTGGGGTAGTCACTGCATCACTCTTCAACTGCTCCCTCTGGCCAGCACCTACTAACCTGGATGCGTGACAAACAGGGCAGGGAGAGGCTGGCCTCCCGCCCTGAACATCTCAGTCCTACAGGTTCTCCTTGATGGGAGATTTCTGAGTGATAGAGGTTCGCTCCTCATATCCTCTACTAGCTGAAACTCTGATTCTCAAAATATTATCATTTTTATTTCCCTGTGTCCAAGAGAAGTCCCCTTGGGAACAGGCTGAAGAGGCAGATATTCCTATATAAACCTGTGGGTCAGAGTTCAACAGACGACTTACAGACAGCTGGTTTCTGGGCTTGATGCCCCTAGTGGGGAATGGACAGTATGTTCCTCCTTCACTGGCTCTTTCTGGAAGCGTGCAGACTAAAACTTGAATTGCCTCTCACAGGGAGAGAGTTCAAACCACAATCTCCCTCTTTCTCTTTTTCTCTCTTCTCTACCTCTCTCCCTTGGTCCTCACCCATACACTCTGGGCTCTTTCATTCTGCAGACTCTTCATCTATCTCACTAATTCTGGGCAGAGAATTCTGTGAACATTTTTGTCCTCACTCTAGACCTCAAGTAGCTAGTTTTCAGCTCCCAGGTTTGTAAGTAAACCTGGAAAACACCTAGGGAATGTCCCCAAACTCCCCTCTGAGTTGGATTCTTGACAATTGAAGAAACTTTAAATTCGAAGATTTTAAAAGGAATAAGCTGACTTTCTGTTGTAATCAAGACTGGCCCCAGGTGACAAGGAGAAGTGCCCATGGACTCGATCCCTTAACTTTAATACCGTTTTACAATGATGGAATTATTTTGCAAGCAGTCCCAAAGATGGAGAGATGTCCTGTAGGTGCAGACCTTTAGGAAACTTTATCAAGACTTTGGTCTGAGGAATTCCTATAATGTGTGTGTAGCCTCTATTCCATGTCTTGCCCCCAAAGGATTTGGAGCCAGACCTTCTCACAGATGCCTACTCAGCCTCCAGGTAGCCATGTGCACACCAAGCTTCAGTCACTGGCCCTGGGTTCTTCCCTTTCAGCATCTTTTTCAATCCCCAGACCCCCATTTTACCCTGTCAAGCAAAAACTCCAAAATCAGAGCCCCCAGTGCTTTCCTTAATGGTGATCTGATCAAGTTCAAAGTTATCCCACATGGCTTTTACCCCCTCAGGAAGTAGCTGATGGGAATGGAGGGATTACTAGAGTGTAGGTCCCCTTTTTGATGGGGAACCAAGAAATCTGTAAGGAGAGGTTTGGCAGGTTCTCAGAATACTCTGATAAGCTTAGGGATGTATTTTTCAGTCTGAGTTTAATATTCTACTTGATCTGACAAGACATTGCACTTATTCCTGTTGCACCCCAAATGAAAAGGAGCTTGTATTGAGAAAGATCAAAGGAGACATGAATGGCCGATTGGCCACCAATCCACACAACCAAATTTATCAGCCAGGTGAGGATGCAATCCCAGAACATAACCACACTGGTACTATGATGATCACGTAAGCTAGGCTAGGATGACATATTATATTACTTGTCTATCAGAAGGAATGAAAGGTGTATGGTTAAGCCTGTAATTTATAATAAGGTCTGAGAAGTTACACAAGAGAAAGATGAAAAGTAGGGTCTTCCTGAGCCAGGTGACAGAGGCATTCAGGAAGGACACCAATACAGACCATGAGTCTGCAGAAGGGAGGTTGCTATGGCCAGGCATGTTATCAGCCAGTTCATTCCTGATTTTCAGAATAGATTTACAAAATCTTGAGGCTGGGCCCCACCCCCCCCTGCAGAAGGTAGATGTAGAGGAGGCCTTCAAGGTCTGTAATAGCCAAGAATTAACAGTGGAGGCTAATAAGGATAGGAGGCTAATAAAAAAAAAAATGGTGTTATTCACCAGCCACATTCATGGGACCCTGGAGTGCTGAGACCAAACACAGAGCCGAGAAGTTACATGGGCTAGAAGAAGTTTGTCTTCTGTCAGAAGGAGGGCACTGAAATGTGGGGGGATATCCAGAGTGCCTTCCTGTGGAATGCCCACAAGATAACCCCAACTGGGCCCAGTTCCTCTTGAATCTCTAGGATGAGAGGTTCCCTGCACACAGATTGATGGAGCCTCAGTGTCTGTCTGGCTTCAGATACTACTCAATCCACCCTCATCACATGGCAGAGCCTCCAGTCACCCTCGACGTGGCATGTAGGAGAAGGACACTGGAACCACCTACTCTGCTGTGACTTGGCTGGCTACCCTCTCGTCAACCATTACTACTGTGAAGGGAGCTAATGGACAGCCAAAGGTAAGGCAAATTACATTTTCCCTTGCTTGCATAGTTGGTTCCATTATTATTATTATTACTATCATTATTATTACTGAAGTATAGTTGATCCAGGGACTTCTCACGGGGTGCAGTGGTAAAGAATCCACCTTCCAGTGCAGGAGACGCAAGAGACATAGGTTCGATACCTGGGTAGGGAAGCTCTCCTGGGGTAAGAAATGGCAACCTGCTCCGGTATTCTTGCCTGGGAAGTTCCATGAACAGAGGAGCCTGGTGGGCTACAGTCCATGTGGTCACAAAGAGTCAGACACAACTAAGCGACTGAGCACAGCATACACATAGTTTATTTACAGTTTTGTTTTAATTTTTATTGTACAGAAAAGTGACTAGTTATATGTTGTGTGTGTATACACACACACACACACACATATATATATATTCTTCCTCATATTCTTTTTCATTATGGTTTACTATAAAATATTGAATATAGTTCCCTGTGCTATATAGTAGGACTTTATTTATTTTATATATAGTAGTTTATATATGCTAAGTCGCTTCAGTCATGTCCCACTCTGTGCGACCCCATAGACGGCAGCCCACTAGGCTCCCCCGTCCCTGGGATTCTCCAGGCAAGAACACTGGAGTGGGTTGCCATTTCCTTCTCCAATGCATGAAAGTGAAAAGTGAAAGTGAAGTTGCTCAGTCCTGTCCGACCCTCAGCGACCCCATGGACTGCAGCCTACCAGGCTCCTCCATTCATGGGATTTTCCAGGCAAGAGTACTGGAGGGGGTGCCATTGCCTTCTCCGTGTTTATATATGCTAATCCCAAATTTCTAATTTATCCCTCCTCCACCCCCTTTACCCTTTGGTAACCCTAAGTTTGTTTTCTATGTCTGGGAGTCTGTTTCTGTTTCATAAATAAGTTCATTTGTATGATACAAGGAATATCATATAATATTTGTCTTTGTCTGACTTACTTCACTTAATATATGATAATCTCTAGGTCCATCTGTGTTGCTGCAAATGGAATTATTTCATTCTTTTTAATGGCTGAGCAGTATTCCGTTGTGGTGTGTGTGTGTATAGTGTATATATATTGCATCTTTATCCATTCATCTGTTGATGGACCACTTTTGTATCTTGGCTCTTGTAAATAGTGATGCTATGAATATTGAGGTGTATGCATTTTTTCAAATTAGTTTTCCCTAGATATATTCTCAGGAGTAGGATTGCTACATGATATGACAACTCTATTTTTAGTTTTTTAAGGAACTTCCATACTGTTTTCTATAGTGACTGCACAAGTTTACATTCCTTCCAACCACTTACGAGAGTTTCCTTTTCTTCACAGAAATCATATCTGTTACTATTACTCACAGCTTTTTGAATATACCAGAATGACCTGTCTTGCTCCTTGGAAGATATTTGCTAAATAAATTAGGAGTTAGTGTATTCTTAGGAAAAGGTGAAATCCAAAAATGAAGAGAATTCAGAGAACACATCTATTAGTAGCCCCAGATGACTTAACTGCTGGTCATCAAAATAGTCCTCAAGAAATTAGAGAACAGGTGGATCCTGTAGTTTGGGACACCTTAGCACCAGGACAGACAAAATGTATACCCCTAAAAGAAATAAGATTAAAGTCTAGGGTAAAATACTCTGGGAAGGGACAATAATGCTTAAAGGTCTAGGGAGATTCAAACACTGCTTACTAAATTCCTAAAAACCTAGTCATTAGACTCTGACAATCCCTGTGTAACACCTCAATTCCCCCCTATTCAAAGTCTGACAGGAAGTATTGGTTTGACAAGACTTAGGAGCAGTAAGTGAGGCAGGCATCTATCCACTCGGTGGTACCAAACCCATAACCATATTCACCCAAGTGTCACAGAGGCACCCTGACACTCTGAAGCCTACACCGTGTATTTGGACAGTGCTTCCACTTGCTTGTAGGATAGCACCCATCTTTTTGGAAATGCCTTAGCAAGGGAACTGAGTCTTGCAAAGGGAATTCTGCTACACTACATCGTTGATTTATTGATAAATAGTGAAACAAAGCAAGATTTGAGTCAAAATACTTTTAAGGTCTTATATTTTTTGGAAGAAGGGAAATGTAAAGTCTGCCCAACTAGGCTCAGATCTCACAGCAATGGGTTAAGTATTTAGGAGTCGTTTTAACCCGGGAGCAGAATCCTGGGCCAAGGATAGAAAATGATCTGTTTGTGCATTACCGCCTCCAACCACAAGGTGGCAACTCTGAGGCTTTCTCAGGATCTGGCATCATATTAAGCAATCAGCCCCCAGACCCACTCAAGGGTGGAGCAAGGGAGCATGCTCCTTGTTTCCACTCCCTTGTGCTGCAACACGGTTCCCACAGCCTTGTCTGAATGTCTTGTCTGGCCTTGTATTAATGTTTATTGATGAAATTGTCCAAGAACCTGGTGGGTAACACAACCACTTGTATATGTATATTAGAATGTATTCTCTTCCATCATTTTCATAATTACCTTATAGTCTTCTCCTTACAACTTTCTTTACAACTCTATATTAGATTTTTGAACTTACAGAAAATGTTTCATACTTGATGATTTTAAAATCACACTGTCTTTATGGTCACAAGACAATCCAGAGCAGAGAACAATTTAAAGATACCATGAATGGTTTCTACTTTCAAAGTTAATTGTTTAAGCAGGAGGTTTTATCTCTATTACAGATAGTTCAATAATTGAAAGCTGTTTGCATTTCCCACTAGAGAGGTCAAGTTTATATTCACAGGAACATCTCAGATTAAGAAATAGACCAAAGCTGAAGAAAGAATTAACCTGGAAAATAGAAATTTATTCAAAAGCACACTTTGTGATTTATTTTTTCTATTAGGTGAGCCTTAGCCTTTTAAAAAAGGGGGTGCAATGTCAGCCTGAACACACACTCTCCCAAGCCAACTCTGCTGCTCTGCATTTTACACGCACTCACACAAACACATGACCCACTGATTTCCCCAAGGCCTCTCTGATATAAAGGCAATTTTCTTCCTTTTCCCTCATGAAGTTTGTATTTTCCAACTGCTGTGAAACCATGCATTCAGTATAGCTCTTTTCATTTCTTTTTCAATTACCTAAAAGAAATCTCCATGTTTTTAGTGAATTTAGGAATGTATCATCATAGGTCTAATAAAATAGCTATCTTGTAGTGACTCCACTTCTTATAGTTAAGTTTGTAATTGATAAGCCAATATATTTACATTGAAACTGATTCTCAGATACTGGCAGTTCTATATAGTTTTGCTTATATTTACTCCAAATGTCATTTGTTTGTGCACAGATTCATCACCAACCTTAATGTAGTATTTACAAATAACTTCTGAGGTGATAATATTTTGCTAATAAATTCTCTTTTTAATCACATTAAGTATAGTAACATTTAATATAATTAATAGTGTTTACTGGGCTGTTTACATTTGTTGTGTAAGAAAATACTCTAGGTTTCTTTTCATGTTTTGTGAAGCAAAATATTTCAATTACATTCAGAATTCATATATTACAATATTTTATTTAAATAATTACATCATCTTTACATTCTGGCCCTGGATGATGATTCCAAAGTAAGTATCACTAGTTTAAAAACAAAATATAATTTTGACTATACAATTAGAAGTTGGACATTGACTGCAAATAGTAATTTACATGTGAAGAGTAATGCTACCATGCTAGTGTTTGTTGTTTGGATTTTTTTAAACCAAGTAACTTGAAATCTGTGTGCATTCTTTCTCACATGAGGAAATCAACAACTCTTGAGTAAGATAATAATCTGATTAGGGTGGCACTAGGGGTAAAGAACCCACCTGCCAATGCAGGAGACATAAGTGACTTAGATTTGATTCCTGGGTCAGGAAGATAACCTGGGAGGAAATGGCAACCCAGTCCAGTATTCTGGCCTGGAGAATCCCACAGAAGGGGAGCCTGGCGGGCTACAGTCCATGGGGTCACAAAGAGTCGGACATGACTGTAGTGACCTAGCACAGCAAGCAAAGCAAAGGAACCTAATTTAATCTAAAGGGTCCAGGAAGGATCTCTGGACGAAGTGTAGAAGATGAAATGTGAATAGTGAGGAAGAATTTTTCAGGCAGAGAAAAATCATTTTAAAGAAACTAGAGGAAGATATTGTATAGCATATTCTGAAATATGTTCAGAGCTCAGCTTGCCATGGGTGGAGAAAAGGAATGAGGTGCTTCAGAAGATGGAAGTTAGATGCTAGCAAGAGATAAAGACAGAGATTAAACAATGTATGGACCTCCTATAGGTTATTCTTAACCAGTTTGTCATGTAGAGTCAGTGAAAGTCTTAAAGTGGGGAGATGGAATATATAAACTGGTATTTAGAAAGAAAGAGCATTCTGGTTCAGTGGTGTCTTAGCCTATTCAGTTTGTTGTAACAGAACTCCCTAGACTGGGTGGCTTAAGAACAGAAACATTTCTCACAGTTCCTAATGCTGCGAAGTCCATGATCAAGGTGCTGTCAGATTCAGTGTTTGGTGAAGACTTGTTTCCTGGTTTAGAGATGGATATCTTCTAGCTAAAAACTAGAACTTCAGGGCACCATCCATCTTGTGAGGACCCCACTGACATGATCTAATCACCCCAGGATGGCCTTACCTTCAAAAGCCATCACATGGAAGATGAGCTTTTTAACCTATGAATTTGGAAAGGGACACAACATTCAAGCTACAGAAAATAGCTATGGAAATTTTTGGACCTAGAATCCAAGATGACATTGTCCTTTTTTCCAGGATATATGTTATTTCTTCACTTCTTCACTGAGTAAAAATCTCAAAATTTCCTGAGATATATATCACTCATATGATATTTTCCAAATAATATTTTTCTCACAATATAATTTAGATGCTGTGTGATATATAGATTCTGACAGCTTTTTTTAGGTATAATTGAAAAACAATAAACTGAACAGGTTTAAAGGGTATGATTTGACAGGTTTTGACATGTTAACACTTGCAAAACATCAGCACAAACAAAATATGACCATATCCTCCAGAAAAACGTATTGATGGTATAAGTTTGGAGAACAGATACCCTGGTTCTGTTGCTGATCTTAGGGAGAAAACATTCATTCTTTCACCATTAACTTTGATATTAGCTGTAAGTTTTTTGTAAAAGAAAATATTACCAAGTTGAACAACAATCTAGGATTCTCTTCCCCTTACTACTGAACAACTATTGTAAACAAATTACATAGAAACATATTTATCTAAAATAGTACATATTTTATATTTTGTGGGCCACACATGGTATCTATCTCAAATTCTTCATTTGTGTGTATTTTGTTTATTTATATATCTTTAATATCAAAAAATCCATTTAGCTCAAAATTAATATCAAAATAGATCACAGGTCAGATATGGCTCACAGGTTGTAGATACTGAATACAGCTCTAACCAAGCACCTGAATTGTGATTTTCCTGTCTCATCTGTTGGAAACAGCTGCCCTGTGTGACCTTTATATATTATTTTTTCTAATTCTCTTTGGTGATTTTTTTCTCTACCCTTTGCTAGTTTCCTCATATACATTTTTTCATTAGTACTCAGCTGAATAATTGAAAAGCACCCTTTGTAAACATCTCTAATTTTCTTTCTGTGTGTGCTTTTCTAGTTTTTAGAACTCTGTCCTGTGAACTCTATGTGTGTTGGCCTCTCCAAACTCTCAGCTCCAACTTCTCAACTCTGGGAGACTGTTGGGGTCTATCTACTCAGTTGCCACTCCCTGGGCCACAATCTTTTATCCTTCTTTAAGCAACAAGCTAGGGAAATAATACAATTTACTTTTGCTGTTTCCCTTCACTCAGTTTTCACTGTCATCTGCTTTTGATCTGCTTTTCAAGATCTTGAGTGTCATTATTTCATATGTTTTACCTGTGTCTTTAAAGTAGGCAGGAAAATCTGATCCCTATTACTTCAGTTTTCCAGAAGCAGAAGTATAGTATTATAGATCTTGATATAGAATTTAATGAGTTTAGACACACACACACACATATATATATATATCATATATGTCTGTATATATCATATATATATATCCATATATATATAAACCTATGTAACTGCAACCTAAATAAAAATACAGATCATTTATATTGTGATGTAAAATTTCTCCTTGACTCCTTCCAGTTAATCTCACCTCCATTAGAAGAAAGTGTTTACATAAATTATTTTGCATGATTCTGTATGGGATTTTGTCTATTTTCCATAGTTATTTACTTATTTAATCATAAATTTATTTCACTTAGATGCATAGATATTTATTTAATACTTGGCATTATAATCCAATACTATTTTATTTACTTTGTTGTTCAACTTGTTCCAGTTTTGCCATTGGGGGCTCTTTTGACTTGCTTTTGTGTCCTTTTGACATGCTCTGATCATTGCCCTTTTTTTCCCTTTTGTTATCGCTGTTGTTTTCTCAACAACAATAAGTGTCTTTACTTTTTGGCACTCCAATATGCTTCCCAGTTTACCTTGTATATTCTTTGATCTAGTCCTAGAATCAGCCATTTCACCAACAATCCCTAGTTAATTTTATTGGATAATGATATTAAAACCAAGATCTGGTCTCTAATAATGTGCTCATTATCATTGCAGTGCCTTATTTTCTAAATCTCTTAGATGGAAAATCTTGGAAATATGTGTGCATATTAAAGTAGAGTGAAAGTGAAAGTTGCTTAGCCATGTCCGACTCTTGCGACCCCATGGGCTATACAGTCCATGGAATTCTCCAGGCCAGAGTACTGGAGTGGGTACCTGTTCCATTCTCCAGGGGATCTTCCCAATCCAGGGTTTTGAACACAGGTCTCCCGCATTGCAGGTGAATTCTTTACCAGCTGAGTCACCCAGGAAGCCCAAGAATACTGGAGTGGGTAGCCTATCCCTTCTTCAGCAGATCTTCCCAACCCAGGAATCAAACCAGGGTCTCCTGTATATTGCAATCAGATTCTTTAGCATCTGAGCTATGAGAGAAAATCTATGTATACTAAACTTTGTAAATAATATACATAAGCATAAATATGTCTTTACTGATCCTTCTTTATACGTATTAAGCTAAACATGCTACTGATGTCTCCAATTCGAATCTATCCACCACATAGATCATTCTAGCCCTTTGCTTCTATGAATAGCAAGGAGAGACAAAAAAGCCTTCCTAAGTGATCAATGCAAAAAAAATAGAGGTAAACAATAGAATGGGAAAGAATAGCGATCTCTTCAAGAAAATTAGAGATACTAAGGGAATATTTCATGCAATGATAGGCACAATAAAGGACAGAAGGTATGGACATAACAGAAGCAGAAGATATTAAGAAGAGGAAGCAAGAATACACAGAAGAACTGTACCAAAAAGATCTTCATGATACAGATAACCATGATGGTGTGATCACTCATCTAGAGGCAGACATCTCGGAATGTGAAGTCAAGCTGGCCTTAGGAAACAGCATTACGAATAAAGCTAGTGGAGGTGATGGAATTCCAGCTGAGTTATTTCAAGTCCTAAAAGATGATGATCTGAAAGTGCTGCAAATTGTCAGCAAATTTGGAAAATTCAGTAATGGCCACAGGACTGGAAAAGGTCAGTTTTCATTCCAATCCCAAAGAAAGGAGTGCCAAGGAATGTTCAAACTGCTGCACAATGGCATTCATCTCACATGCTAGCAAAGCAATGCTCAAAATTCTCCAAGCTAGGCTTCAGCAGTATGTGAACCAAGAACTTCCAGTTGTTCAAGCTGGCTTTAGAAAAGACAGAGGAACCAGAGATCAAATTGCCAACATGTGTTGATCATAGAAAAAGCAAGAGCATTCCAGAGAAATATCTACTACTGTTTCATTGACTACGCTAAAGACTTTGATTGTTTAGATCAAAACAAACTGTGGAAAATTTTTTAAGCGATGGGAGTACCAGACCACCTTACCTTCCTCCTGAGATATCTGTATGCAGGTCAAGAAGCAACAGTGAGAACAGGACATGCAACAATGGACTGGTTCCAAACTGGGAAAGGAGAACATCAAGGCTGTATATTGTCACCCTACTTATTAACTTAAATGCAGAGCACATCATGAAAAATGATGACGCACAGGCTGGAATCAAGATCGCAAGGAGAAATTTCAATCATCTCAGATATGCAGATGACAATACCCTTGTGGCAGAAAGCAAAGAACAACTAAAGAGCCTCTTAATGAAAGTGAAAGAGGAGAGTGAAAAAGATGGCTTAAAACTCAGCATTCAAAAGAATAAGATCATGGCATCTGTTCCCATCACTTCATCACATAGATGGGGAAACAATGGAAACAATGATGAACTTTATTTTCTTAGGCTCCAAAATCACTGCAGATGGTGACTACAGCCCTATGAAGTTTAAAGAGATTTGTTCCTTGGAAAAAAAGCTATGACCAACCTAGGCAGCATACTAAAAAGCAGAGGCATTACTTTGCTGGCAAAGCTGGCAAAGCTATGGTTTTTCCAGTAGTCCTGTATGGATGTGAGAGTTGGACCATAAAGAAAGCTGAGCACCGAAGAACTGCTATAAATATTTGTGTTCAGATTTATGTTTGGGCATAAATTTTAAAATCAGTAGGGTAAATACTCAGCAGTGTGATTGCTGGATTGTATGGTAAAACTATGTTTATCTTTGCAAGAAACTATTGAACTCTCTTCCACAGTAACTCGAGCACTTTGTATTCTCACCAGCATTAAATAAGAATATCCATTGCTCTTCATCTAAATCAACTAAAAATTACTTTTGATTGCTATTGAATTTTAAAAAAATAAGAAGCATATGGTATGTACTGTTTTGTGTCCTTTTTTTCCCCCTCGCTTTAGAGTTTCAATCATGTTTTTGCATAACAGAAGTTTTTTTTTTTAATTGGTTTGAAACATTCTATTGTATAAATATACCACACCTGGTATCTATCCTCTTATTGATAGATATTTGCATTCTTTCCAGGTTTGAACTATTCTGAATGAAACTGCTATAAACATTCTTATCCAAGTATTTATATGAACATTTTATACTTTTGTTTGTCTTATACTAATGTGTAATATTACTGGAGCATAGGGTAATGTGTGTTTAAGTGTTTAAGAAATTTCCAAAAACTGATTTACTGAAGGAGTAAGTCTCTTACAGCTCTACCAACAAATTTTGAAAGTTAGGTTCTCCAACATCACACTATAATTTGGTTTCTCAACATTTTAATTCTTTTAACTGTAGCTATTTTTATGAGTGTGATGTAGTAAATTTTTAATTTCTGGACAAAAATGGATGATTTTCATGTACTTAGTCATTTTTATATTTTATTTATGATGTATGTATTTGATACCTTTACTTGTTCTTTTCTTTATCTAATTTTTGTTACTGATTTCTGAAGTCCTTTATATATTCTTCATATAAATTTTAATGATTTATAATTATTTTGCATATTTTACTCATAATCTGAGGTTGGTCTCCTCATTTTTCATTAGTGTCTTTTAATAAGCAGAAAACATTACTTTTGATAAAGCAGCATTAATATTTTCTTTTACATATAGTTATTATTATGTTTGTTCTCTCAAATATAATCTTATATTTTATCTTAGAACCTTCATAATTTTAGGTTTAATGCTTAGGTTTGTGATAAATCTGTAATTAATTGTTGTGTATGGAGTGAGTTAAGGTTTGACAGATTTTTAATATGGATTTCTAGTGATTCTAACATCGATTTAAAGAAATTCTTTTACTCCTCAAATTAACTCAGAAAATTGGTCCAAAATTAAGTTTAGATCTACTTCAAGGTTCTCAATTCTGTCTAGTCGATTCTCTTGTTTATCCTTATGCCAATACCACATTATCTAAATTACTATAGTTTTATGTTACATCTTAAAAATTCTTCAATTTTAGTGTAAAGCAGTTTATAACATTCCTGTATTAACTTCATTGTATAAAAATCTAGCTATATTTTTATTTTTATTTATTTATTTATTTTTAGCAATATTTTTAAATCATGTATGCTCTTTCTTTGTTTTCTTGCTTGGCTTTAATATATTTTATGTTTTGTCAAAGAATTAGCTCTTGTGATCAGAGATTACATACTTTTCATCTTATCAAAAAAAAATTTAAGACTCAGCATAGGATCTATTTTAGTGAGTGCTCAATATGCACATTTAAAAAAACATGAATTTTGCAACTCCTGCATGTAGTGTTAACAAAAAGGTCAAATGGATTGATAATGTTCACGTTTTCTATGTCTTTACTGATTTATTTATTTGTTCTATGAGTTACCAGAAGAGGGCATTAAAATGAAGATTTTAGCTATGATATGCTTTTCAGTTAGATTATTTTCAGCTGTCATTATGGCCTTAATTTCTCTATTTTTCCCCTTAGTTCTAAGATCTGATTAATAGTATATATATATGTTGTATATTATTGTATCTTCTTAGTACATTCATCTTCTTATCATTGTGAAATATCCACCTTTTTCTTTGTAATATTCCTGTTTTGAGGGATTTCCCTGGTGGCTCAGAAGTAAAGAATCTGCCTGGCAGTGCAGGAGACCTGGATTCAATCTCTGGGTCAGGAAGATCCTCTGGAGGAGGGCATGACAACCGACTCCAGTATTCTTGCCTAGAGAATCCCACGGATAGAGGAGCCTGGAGGGCTATAGTCCATAGGGTCACAAAGTCAGATATGACTAAAGTGACTGAGAAAGCATGCACATGCATTCCTGTTTTGAATCCTATTATCTGACAATAACATAGCCTCATCAATTTTTAATATTATATAGTGTATATAATCGGAGAAGGCAATGGCAACCCACTCCAGTACTCTTGCCTAGAAAATCCTATGGACGGAGGAGCCTGGTGGGCTACAGTCCATGGAGTTGCTAAGAGTCGGACACGACTGAGCAACTTCCCTTTCACATTTCACTTTCACGCATTGGAGAAGGAAATGGCAACCCACTTCAGTATTCTTGCCTGGAGAATCCCAGGGATGGGGGAGCCTGGTGGGCTTCCGTCTATGGGGTTGCACAGAGTTGGACACGACTGAAGCGACTTAGCAGCAGCAGCAGCAGTGTATATAATGTAAGGGTTTCCCAGGTGGCTCAATGGTGAAGAATCGACCTGCCCAGCAGGAGATAAAGATTTAATTCCTGGGTTGGGAAGATCCCCTGGAGGAGGAAATGGCAACCCACTCCAGTATTCTTGCCTGGGAAATTCCATGGAAAGAGGAGACTGGCAGGCTACATACAGTCCATGGGGTTGCAATGAGTCCTACAAGACTTAGCAACTAAATCACCATCAGCACCACAATATATATGTATGTACGATACATATGTATTATATATAGTACGTATATCCTATGTATGCTATGTACTTTATATTTCTCTTTAGTTTCAATTGACCCAATATTTATGTTGGGTTACTTATTGAAAAAAAAAAAAAACTTGAGGTTTGTTTGTATATATCGTGATAAACTTTGTTGTTAAGTGGAAGATTTGACTATGCTGGTATTACCAGACACCTTCCATGAAAATTCCTTAGCTGGCAGCCATGTGCAGTTTCAAGTCACAGTTGTATCACAAGAGTCTAAAAAAGTAGTTAGTAATCAAAGTAAAGATGGGCTCGATAAAAGGACAGAAATGGTATCGACCTAACAGAAGCAGAAGATATTAAGAAAAGGTGGCAAGAATACACAGAAGAATTGTACAAAAAAGAGTTTCACAACCAAGATAATGACGATGGTGTGATCACTCACCTAGAGCCAGACATCCTGGAATGTGAAGTCAAGTGGGCTTTAGAAAGCATCACTACAAACAGAGCTAGGGGATGTGATGGAATTACAGTTGAGCTATTTCAAATCCTGAAAGATGATGCTGTGAAAGTGCTACAGTCAATATACCAGCAAATTTGGAAAACTCAGCAGTGGCCACAGGACTGGAAAAGGTCAGTTTTCATCCCAATCCCAAAGAAAGGCAATGCCAAAGAATGCTCAAACTGCCGCACAATTGCACTCATCTCACATGCTAGTAAAATAATGCTCAAAATTCTCCAAGCCAGGCTTCAGCAATATGTGAAGCACGAAATTCCAGATGTTCAAGCTGGTTTTAGAAAAGGCAGAGGAACCAGAGATCAAATTGCCAACATCCGCTGGATCATGGAAAAAGCAAGAGAGTTCCAGAAAAACATTTCTTTCTGCTTTATTGACTATGCCAAAGCCTTTGACTGTGTGGACCACAATAAACTGTGAAAAATTCTTCAAGAGATGGGAATACCAGACCACCTGACCTGCCTCTTGAGAAACCTGTATGCAGGTGAGGAAGCAACAGTTAGAACTGGACATGAAACAACAGACTGGTTCCAAATAGGAAAAGGAGTATGTCAAGGCCGTATATTGTCACCCTGCTTATTTAACTTATATGCAGCGTACATCATGAGAAACGCTGGGCTGGAAGAAGTACAAGCTGGAATCGAGATTGCTGGCTGAAATATCAATAACCTCAGATATGCAGATGACATCACCCTTATGGCAGAAAGTAAAGAGGAAATAAAAAGCCTCTTGATGAAAGTGAAAGAGGAGAGTGAAAAAGTTGGCTTAAAGCTCAACATTCAGAAAATGAAGATCACGGCATATGGTCCCATCACTTCATGGGAAATAGATGGGGAAACAGTGGAAACAGTGTCAGACTTTATTTTCTGGGGCTCCAAAATCACTGCAGATGGTGACTGCAGCCATGAAATTAAAAGACGCTTACTCCTTGGAAGGAAAGTTATGACCAACCTAGATAGCATATTCAAAAGCAGAGATATTACTTTGCCAACAAAGGCTATCTAGTCAAGGCTATGGTTTTTCCAGTAGTTATGTATGGAAGTGAGAGTTGGACTGTGAAGAAAGCTGAGGGCTGAAGAACTGATGCTTTTGAACTGTGGTGTTGGAGAAGATTCTTGAGAGTCCCTTGGACTGCAAGGAGATCCAACCAGTCCATTCTGAAGGAGATTAGTCCTGAGTGTTCATTGGAAGGACTGATGCTGAAGCTGAAACTCCAATACTTTGGCCACCTCATGCGAAGATTTGACTCATTGGAAAAGACCCTGATGCTGGGAGGGATTGGGGGCAGGAGGAGAAGGGGATGACCAAGGATGAGATGGCTGGATGGCATCACTGACTCGATGGACATGAGTTTGCGTAAACTCCAGGAGTTGGTGATGGACATGGAGGCCTGGCGTGCTCTAATTCCTGGGGTCACAAACAGTCAGACACAATTGAGCGACTGAACTGAACTGAATCGAAGTAGATCTCCACTTGAATGAAATCTGAAGTTTGTCTTCTAGAATCAGAATAGAGGTCTTTCTGACCATTAACTAATTTCTTGGTGCTGATATTCAAACAACTTTTTTCCACATAGTAATATACTTTCTTATTAATGTCCCATCATAACATCCCTTGACAGTTTTCCATCTATACAATATGGCTTACAAAATCATCTTTAGTAAAAAAATTTAATCTCTTGTATGAATTTTTAATATTAAATAAAGCAATAGTCATAAGTATTTTTTCATTACATATAAATTACAATGTACTAACAGTTAATTCTTAATAAATATACAAGTGATTTGAAGAAATTATAAGACAATATATTTTGTGGCATGTGAACAAGAGAACAATTGCTTTTACACATTTGACACTGTTGATACATGGCACTATAATATTTAATATAAGAGTTTTGTCATAACTTACTCTGTTTTATTTTCTGATAAATTTGTAATTGATTAGACAACTTCATTAATGCCCTAGTATTAGTATAACATGAGAATTTGAATCACCTTTTAATGCTTTTCTGTAAGCAATATAAGTAATGCCTCTTTAACTATATAGGGCCTGTTTGACTTTAAAGGAGAAATTAATTATAATCCATATTCTTAAAATGGAATTATTCTGAGTTTGTCATGACAAGCTATACAGTTTGTCTTACCTGCTTTCTTGCTCTGTCATACCTGATAGCTAAAATAAAATATTTGATGGCTTCAATATACTTCACAAAATATTTTATAATGGGCAATACTTCAGCTATAGGAAATTAAAAATTGTCAACTTTTTGACAATGAAATCTAGTTCTCAAACCCAGGAAATCTAATTCTCAAATACTCATCAGTATATTTTTTTTTTCTAACTCCCTGAGCAGAGTCTTTCACTTTTACCAGAATATACACATTTTCATTCTATATTTTTCCTATTTATTTTAAGATTATGATGCCACTCTACATTATAATGTTTAATGACTATATTTATCACCATATTTATATGTCATTAAACAATTTTGGGTCATTTACCTATTTCTGTGGAAGGAAATTAAAATTCTACACAATAATCACCATTATTATGCATTAAAAACAATTTGAAATTACCATAATTCACATAAGTCAAAACCAACTGTAAATTCTTTCCTGAATACAAGTCTGTAGCAAATATACAAACTTTTAAAACTTTTGTTGTTAAATATATTAAAAAGTTTATGAGAAACTAATAATTAAAATTTTACCATATTTTGAAATTAATGTAAACTTTTTATTGCATTTCCTATGAAGCAGCTAAACTGCTGAAGCACTACTGAGAAATACCAAGAATTGAATTTTAATAAGGGTTTATAGAGAATTCATTTCAGAGTAATGGCTCTAAATTTTTCATTGATTAAACACCTGAGAGTATTGCCATGTAAAATGTTCTCCCATGAATAGTTTTTTTTTCAGCTTTATACAAGAGAGTTTGTGTACAAATTTCTCTGATCTAATTGCAATTTTCTTTCTCCAACCCAGTTATGTCATGGATTTAGATGGTCATCATGGTTTAAAGAGTTATTGTATTTTGAAGAATAAGGTTAACATTTTCATTGGTCTGACTTTTTTATGGTATTCTTTTGAGATGTGCCTAGGATTATTCTCTTAAAGAAGAGAAAGCTGGAAAACAAAGGTACTCCCTGAAAAGTTCTGAGAGTTTTGTGCTAGGTAAGTTTAAAATGATTTATAGATTTGTCATATAAGCTTTGGTTTTTATATGTGTTCATTCATATTTTATTTATGATTTATTCACATATATCTACAAATAAGTAGCTGCCCAAACCCAGTTTAAATATGTTCACATTCATATATTTTATTTGTTTTATTTCATAATTTGTTGTTCAGAAATACTGAATTTTAGAAATTTATTCCAGTAGATTTCTAGGGAAATAACCTTATTACTATATTTATTAAATTCAAAAGTCATTTTTTTAATAATCTACTATGATGTCACTTATATTTGAGTTGCATAATAATGATATTCTTCACCAATTACTGACCAGATCAATGTTAATTATTCTCAAGTGTAGATTTATGGTTCATAGAGAATTTGGACCATCTTGATAGAACTTAAAGTATTGCTCACAATATTGCATTTGATCTGGTATCTACAAATGGGAAAGGTAAATATGAAGAGGGTGAATAGAAGTTCCCCACAGATGAAGCTTAATTTTCTGCTTATACTTCTTTTAAATTATTTGTTAAATCATTAAGTTTACTTGACACATCAGGTAAACTAAATCTAGGGTCCCATGATTTACTCACTCAACTAAGTTGAAACAATTGAGAAATTTTGTGTATGTAAGCATGACAAAAGCCATAGAAAAGCTTAAGAACTTGAAACTTGTAAATAAAGATGATACCTGACACCTTCTGGCATGAAAACGAGACTGAGAATAAACAGATGTGACAGTTGTTTTACCTCAAAGGAGAAAATATGCATAAGAGAAAGGATTTTAGCAAAGCTGAACCATAGAAAATGGAGATTCCCAAAATAAGTTAAAATCTGTGTCCCTTAAGCCCTCTCCCAAGAGATGACCTGCTGTCTGCTAATAGAACTCTTTCTCTTCTGAGGCAGGCACACAGAGTGGAGATCTCTGATGAAGTCTGAGGAAAAGATAACCTGATACTCCAAGCTGCTCAGATTTACAAAACTCAGTACCTGTAAACTGAGTTTTGTATCAACAGCAAGTCCTGTATCACTTCCTTTAAAAACAAAAAAAAAATTTGGTTTCCTGTGTAGTTGTTCTCAAAGGGTAGAGAGTACCTGACAAACCAACATATATTCTAGTTACACTTAACATGAATGACAATTTTTCATTCAAGTTAAAACATAAGTATATGCTTTATTGACTATGCCAAAGCTTTTGACTGTGTGGATCACAATAAACTGTGGAAAATGCTTAGAGATGGGAATACCAGACCACCTGACCTGCTTCCTGAGAAATCTGTATGCAGGTCAAGAAGCAACAGTTAGAACTGGACATGGAACAACAGACTGAGTCCAAATCGGGAAAGGAGTATGTCAAGGCTGTATATTGTCACCTGGCTTATTTAACTTATATTCAGAGTACATCATGAAAAATGCTGGACTGGATGAATCAAAAGCTGGAATCAAGATTGCTGGGAGAAATATCAATAACCTCAGATATGCAGAACACCACACTTATGGTAGAAAGTGAAGAAGAACTAAAGAGCTTCTTGATGAAAGTGAAAGAGGAAAGTGAAAAAGTTGGCTTAAAACTCAGTATTCAGAAAACTAAGATCATGGCATCTGGGCTCATAACTTCATGGCAAATAAATGGGGAAACAATGGAAATAGTGACAGACTTTATTTTGGGGGTGCTTCAAAATCACTGCAGATGGTCACTGCAGCCATGAAGTTAAAACATGCTTGCTTCTTGGAAGAAAATTTATGACCATTCTAAACAGCATATCAAAAAGCAGAGACGTTATTTTGCCAACAAAGGTCTGTCTAGTCAAGGCTATGGTTTTTCCAGTAGTCAAGAATGGATGTGAGAGTTAGACCATAAAGAAAGCTGAGCGCAGAATTGATGCTTTTGAACTGTGGTATTGGAGAAGACTCTTGAGAGTCCCTTGGACTGCCAAAAGATCCAACCAGTCCATTGTAAAGGAAATCAGTCCTGTGTGTTCATTGGAAGGACTGATGCTGAAGCTGAAACTCCAATACTTTGGCCACCTGATGCAAAGAACTGACTCATTTGAAAAGACCCTGATGTTGGGAAAGATTGAAGGCCAGAGAGAAGGGGATGACAGAGGATGAGATGGTTGGATGGCATCACTGACTCAATGGACATGAATTTGAGTAAACTCTGGGAGTTGGTGATGGATAGGGAGACCTGGTGTGCTGCAGTCCATGGGGTCACAAAGAGTCGGACTGAGCTACTGAACTGAACTGAACTGAACTGAATAGTCATTTTGGGATAATGCTGACCAGCACAATAAGAATCCACATGTGGAAAAGATTTGGCTGCTAGGGGTAGGGTGCTAGAGTTGACAGCCAGATATGGAGCTTTGGACTAGACAATGCTTAATACCAGAGATTCTCTGTAACTGAGATTGGCAGCAGAGGCAGTGAAAGAGATCCAATTTCATTTTATTAGATATGATTTAAAAAAAAGACAAAGGCAAACCAGATGCATAAGCAAAACCTGAAGTGAAAAAATACATATAATTTTATACTAAATTCAGATAAGATTCAATAAATAACTTGGGGAGAAAAATTTCACCTAATAAGGATCTACTTTATAGCACAAGGAACTCTTCTCAATATCCTATAATGATCTATATGAGAAAATAATCTAAAAAAGTGGATATATGTATAAATATTGCACTTTGCTGTAGAGCAGAAAGTAACACAATGTTTTAAAACAACTGCACTCCAGTAAATTTATTTAAAGCTTAATTAAAAAAAAAAAAGAAGAATTTCCTTATTCTAAAGTTGTACTGCACAATAAAGTCACCACAAGTTAGCTGTTACTATTTACACATATTTAACACGATTAAAATTAAATAAAATTCAGTTTTGTCAGTTGCACATATCAATGCTCAATAACCACATGAAGTTAGGGGCTACTGTGTGGCATCGTGCAGGTCTATGGCATTTCAATCAATACAGAGAGCTCTATTGGACAGTCCTGATCCAAATCATGGCTTCATACATTTGTACATAGTGTAGCAACTTGTATTTGTAATGATATGTCACCTTAGTTTACAGGTACCGCTTCTGAAATGACAACTCTGTGGAGATCAACAACTCTAATACAGATAAAATAAAATTCTGGACTTTCAAAACTTGTGACTAGATTTTGAACTATAATGAAAAGATCAAAGTCTTGTGGAACCACACTCGTTCGTCTTTTCTCACTGGTGTCTCTAAAACTCCAACTGAGTGTATTTCTGTTAGTTATTCATGAATTCATTCATTCATTCACTCATTCAAATACATTTGTGTAAGTAACATTTGTCAGTCCACAGCAGAAGGTAAAAATGCAAAGAAAACAGAGATACAGACTGTTGGTATAAGAATCTCAATGCCGAAAAGTGGAGAAACACTGTTAGTGTTATACTGGAAAATAGTTTTAGCTGCTTCCAAAAAGGTGATTCTCTCAGAAATTTTGAGAGTTATTTAAGGGAAGGTGAGATTGGGGGCAAGAAAATAGTTAATATACCCAGTATGAAGTAAGGCAGTATTAAAGGTAGTGGAAAGAACATAAATTCAAAAATAGTCACGAGGACATTTGCCTACAAGTTTGTTAGAGATAGGGGCTAACGCTTAGTATGTTAGCTCAAGTATATAATAACTCTTAGTATGTTAGCTCAAGTACATTTACATCACTAAATAATCACTGGAGGAATGAAAAAAATATTCAGGAAGATAATACAGTTAATAGTAGAGGTTAATATAATTGAATATGGGGTAATGGAGAATGAGGTGTGAAAGATAAGTCACAAATCCCTTCGATCCTATGTTTTCTTATCCTATTACACAATGCTTGATGCTGCTACAAAAGCCAGAAAGCTGAGAGTCATTTTTTGTTAATCCCTTACCTTTTCTCCACAGGCAATTATATCTTTTGACTTTTTAATTCTTTAATTTCTCTCAAAGTTGTTCAAATTTGGTCATCCTCATATCTATTGGTTTTTTTGTTGTTGTTGTATTGTGTTGTCCTTCCCCCCACTCCTTTCCTTACAGGGATTACAATCATCAATTTCTTTTTGTTGTTGTTTTCTTTTAAATATTCCAATCTAAGTTTCCTTCAAACCAGTTCTCATCCTGCCACTAAGGTGATATCTTTTCCCTAAAATGCCAGTATACTCAAATCATCCCATTAATGTTTCAACGCCTGCCCATTGTCTAACAGGTAAGTAGAAATGTCTCAGAAGGGCATATCTTTAGATTCTTTCTTCCTTCCCTGATGTATTTATAACCTGGAGGGTAACCTTTGAACACTTTTTTAAGCTTTCACAGTTTTCTGAGTGAGGTGAACTCTTTTCCTCTTTAACATCTTTAGCATCAAAAAGGTGTTCCTCTTTTCCATATTTAAACATATCCCCCTAATGGCAAGCCTTCCCACCTCAAGCAACATACTTTGCCACAGAGGTTCCACTAGGCAGCTTATGCCCGATCTCTTGAGGCGCCTTTCCCTATTCATTTTTCCCAACCTCCTAGGTCTTCCCAGGTGGTACTAATGGCAAAAAGCAGGAGACATAAGAGACCCAGGTTCAATCCCTGGGTTGGGAAGATTCCCCTGGAGGGCATGGCAACCCACTCCAGGATTCTTGCCTGGAGAATCCCATTGACAGTGGAGCCTGGCAGGCTACAGTCCACAGGGTCACAAAGAGTTTGAAGCAACTTAGCACACACCCACACATTCTCAACAAGGTCATAAAATCCTGTGAAAGAGGACCCTTTACAAAGAATTTTGAACTGTTTGTTGTAATATACTTGATTTCAGTTTTTCAGCATCTAATAGGATGCTTAGCCATGATTCTAATCAGGATGTGAAATACAGAGGGAGACTTGGAAGAAATCTCTAGATGTCAAGTTGGTTACATGGACATGTCTGGCAATCAGAGAATTATTCTAAGCTCGATATAAATATGAGAGTCACTGAAATCTCATTAGTAACATAAGCAATGAGGTGGTTGTATAAAATATCCATGGAGGATGAGTGTGTTGAGAAAGAAAGAAGAAAGGCAGAGTCTCTAGATGATTTCTTGATTTTCCTTTCAGTCCGTAGTTCAATATTAAAAGTTAAAAGACTCACAGTAACCCATGTTTTCTCCCATCTTTCTATATGATCTTATTACTAGCTTAGAATTTAATATTTTATATTTTAATAATACTATTTATTTTTAATGTTCAGCTTGACTCTGCTAACATCTCATAATCAGATCTCCAAAACAGCTTTCTTCATCCCTCCAATCATTCTTTTCCAATAGATTTTTGACTATTAATTAGTACCTTGTTATTTTTTTGAGATGCATTTTTTTCAACAAATATTTATTGGAAGTCTAAGCCTTGAAAATTTTCAACAGACACAAAAACAAATAATGTGAAAGAGAACAAGACACAAGATATTGCCTCCTAGCTTCCTATTGAATAATCAGGAAGGATTTGTTCTACTAGTAGACATACGATTTCTTTTTGTTTTTTTACTGGAAAAATCAGCAAAGTAAGTCTTTGTGTATTTAGATCCATGAATTTTCCACATCTTAGTGTTGAAGGCTCATACATGTCCTGAAGAGTCATTGGATACTCTTTCAGGAAACACAACTGCAAATATTGTATTTGAAAATCTCGAATTTGAACACATAACTCTTCTATTCAAAAACTTTTAATCCTTCTGACTGTATTAAACATATACAATTCTTTACATGAGCATCAAAGCCTCTAATGAGACAGTCTATGTTAAACTGCCAGTCTTACTCTGGTCATTCTTTTCCTTGCTCACTGTGCTTTGGTTACACCAGTCTTTTATCCTCCTTGTCTCAGTGTTTTACACATGCTATTTATTTATTTTTATTATTTTATTTTGTTATTTATTTTAAATTTATTTTATGTTAGAGTGCAGTTGATTTACAATGGTTGTGACCATGCTATTTATTGTTATCCTTTCCTAGAATTTTCAGCTTTACTCTCTTTTCTTATTCAATTCCAATTTTCATAGTGTAACTTAAAATTTCATTTACTCAAAGACAATCTTTACTCATGAATGTAAATTACACTCTCTGTTATGTTCTGTACTCACTCTACTGGGTAATTGGTTTTAATATATAATAGTATATTGATCTAATTATTTGTGCAACATTTGCCTATGCATTGTACCATAGCCTCTATCAGCAAAATCCAATCTCCTTGCTACCTGTCGACTCCTTAGTTAATGGTATACAAGAACTTTTGAGGAAAAATTTGTGGAATTAACATGCTTCAAGTTATTTTCTTTAGAAGGAAGTCAATCATTAGTCATGATCTATAGACTCTCAACTAGCCTTTACAGAAATATTACTGACACATATGACAAATAGGATTTAATTCAGGAAGGACTGAATAATTAACAAAATACAAACATGGCAATGTGGAAGCAAATCCCTAAAACATATCATTATGCACTTGAAGCTGTCATAAATGAATGATGTATGTGAGTTCTGTGCCTGTTGCCAATATGGCCATAAGAATATTTTAAAATTCTAGATTTATACTTCCCTTACTGAAATTTAGCTAACTTTAAAAAGTTATTTGCTTAATTTGTTCAGGCTATAAAATAAAAATTAAATTTTTTTCTGAAAGAAAAGTTTATATATCTCAATAATTGAACACTTACTATGTGAAAGACACTAATGCTAACTCCTAGAAAACTTCAAAAAGAGATCTTAGATACATTTCTACTTGTGAGGAGACCATGAAAAATAAGTAGAAACTTTTGTAGGGGGAGAATGAGATAAGAAACTTTCAGGTACAGCAAGCATAGAAAATGAGAAATTTTGCAGCAAAATTATTAATTACTTGGTATGTTTGGAGCATGGCTTCCCAAATGACACAGTGGTAAAGAATCTGCCTGCCAAAGCAGAGAACTCCAGAGACTCAGGTTTGATCCCTGAGTTGGGAAGATCCTCTGGATTAGGAAATGGCACCCCAGTCCAGTATTCTTGCCTGGAACCTAGCAGGCTACAGTGTGTGGTGTCACCAAGGGTCAGACACGACTGAGTACGCATGCACACACACAAATTTGGAACACAGAGTTTCTGGGTGCAGAAAGGAAAATGGAGCTAAGAAGACAGTTTAGAATCAGTTTATGTGAGTTCACAATGTCTAAATGGCAGGTCAAAAAGCTACTGTTTATGTTGTAGGTTACAGAAAAAACAAAGACTATTTTGCTCTTTGCAGCAAACACATTATTTATCAGCTCTATTTTGTCAAACAAACAAACAAAAAACAGAAAAAAACTCTATTGAGGGTGTGAGGAGTGAATTAAAAAGCAAAATACTGGAAAAATGGAAAAGCTAGGTAGAAAGTACTCGCAAAATATAAGTATCCAGCTTCCATGTGTGCATACACAATGAATTCAAAATATCTGAGGGCATTTACTTGTTTACTTTTGTAGCTCCACCACAAAGTCTGTCCCCAAGGACAGAATACAGTTCAGTTGGTATACTGCATCTTTGTAACTTGAACATCAACAGTCTTCAAAATGTAGGTGGAGATCTAGACAAGTGGTAAGGGGAAAGGGAAAATTTTAAGTGGAAATCATGATTCAAGCAGCAATTTTAGGAAGACTGAGGAAAAATGAATAAGGTCAAAAGAGGTTGGAAACATTTCCTTTAAAGTCAGGAAAACACAAAGATGTCTACTGCCACCTAGTATATTCCGCATTGTATCAGAGGTCATAGACAGCTCCATAAGACATGAAGAAATTGAAAAACAAAAGGAAGAGGAAGACATTCATTATTTGCATTTCATGTGGCTGTTTACACAGAAAATCCGAAACAACCTAGAATGAAATATACAGAAATTAAAGGAGAATTTAGCGAGGTGGTTGAATGTAAGATATATTGAATATAAGCTATATATATATATATATATTATACATATATAATCATTTCTATGTACAAGTAACATACAGTATAATAACAACATTTTTAAAAAGACATCATTTATAATAGTTACAAAAACTATAATCCCATGGGAATAAATAAGTGTGTGAGAACTATAAGCAAAAGCTGTAAAGGACATTAAAGACAAATATATGTCTATGAGTAAGAAATAAATTCTTTCCAAATTGATACAAAGATTTGATTTCATTCTGATTAAAGTTCCAATGTGTCTATGTATGTTTATCTTGAATGGTTGATTTTGAAATTTATGTTATATGACAAGAGATTTCTTAAGATAAAGAATAAGAAAGAATTAAATATAAAATCCAGAAATGGATGGATGCTTATAGGAAATCTTAATATGTTCCAGATGGAGTATAACAGACCACTGAGAGAAGACACCATGTAACAAATTTAGGAGTAAAATAGTTATACAGATGGGGGCGGGGGGAAGCACACATCTGAATTTACTAAAAGTATAAAACAAAGCTAAAATTTTTAGAAAAACACATAGATGAATATGAACAATGATATTTCATTGTTATCACTAAAGAAAACATTTCTTAAACAGGGTACCCCAAGTACTAACAATAAAGTAACAGAATGATAAATTTGGCAACATTAAGATTAGCAACCTCTTTTTATCAAACAACCTTTAAGAAAAGTGAAAAATACATCCATAACAAATGGGAGGTGTTTCCAGAAAATAAAATCAAATAACAGATTAGATAACATCAATGCTATATAGACTTCTGGAAATCATTAAGAAAAGTAATTTAATAGAAACCTTGGTAAAAGACCTGAGTAGCTAAACACTTCAAAGAATGTGAATACACATAGGGGAAGGTAAAAGTTCTACTAATCAAGAGGAAAATGACAATGACATTTGGCACATTTGAAAAGCAAAATTAAAAAAAAAATATGACAGAATCCCAGAGTGTGAAAGGGAATGGATTATCAGTTTCTCTTACATATTGGTGATTAAGACGTTGATTGGTACAGTGGCTTTGGCAGTGTCGTAGAGCAGAACACTGGCATACCCTGAGGCTGCTCAGATATGCAAATCCAAGAAAAAGTTCAACAGATCAGTACCAGATGACAATGCAAAAATATACATACTAGCATAATATGCAGCTTAAAAAGAAAAAATAAATACCTACTATCTGGACAACAAATTATAGTAGGTGCTGTCAATATTATACAGTAAAAAAAAAAAAAAGGAAAGAGAAAAAGATGAGAAAGAACTCTTAGAAGAAACATAAAAAAATCTTAGTAATATAAATTCCAGTTTAAAAAGAAAGCTTCAAAACAATAAAATATAAAAAGAAAGCTTCAGAAGACATTCTGGAATGTCATCCTTGTTCTTTCTCTTTCTATTCCTCTGTCTCCCCGGAAATTCTCACTTGCACTGTGTATTGATTGAATAGTGACTAAGAGTTATCTGCCCCAGTTCGACTACAGTAATTCTTTAAAAATTTATTTAAGTTCTCCTGTCTCTGGTTTACTTGTCTATAAAGTGATAATAATATTAGCCCTAGCCCATAGTGCTACTCAGAGAACTGGAAGAAATAATTCATATAAAATACTTATTATAAATTATGGCAAAAAATATTAGCAACCTTTTCACTAATTATTGAATTTATAATGAAATTACGTGAATTTTTGCCTAGTAAATATTTTTAATATTTCTGTCTCTTCTTTAATATTTTTAATATTCTGTCTCTTTCTGTTTATCTTCATAGCAACCAATCGGGTTTAATCTAAACTAACATAGTATTTTACCCAGACTGCTTGTGCTCAGTCGCATGAGACTCTTTGCAGCCCTACGGACTGTAGCCCACCAGGCTTCTCTGTCCATGGGATTCTCCAAGCAAGAATACTGGAGTGGGTTGTCGTTTCTTCTTCCAGAGCATCTTCCCAACCCAGGGATCAAACCCACATCTCCTGAGACTTCTGCAATGCAGATGGATTCTTTACCACTGAGCCACCTGGGAAGCCCATCTAATTTCCTGTAACCACTGTGGTACCTATGTAAATCACACTGCCAATTGAAGCCTGAGTGTTCTTTCCAAAATGCAGATCTTATCCAACAATCTGGTTTCTGCTTAAGAGATGTAAGTGGTTTTCATTGCTCTTTGGATAAAGATCAAATTATTAAGGTCACTGATCACCTGGCTAAGGTCCAGCTTTGAACTATATTTTAAATGCATCCTGATACATATCCCTGTGCCTTCACTGTGCTCATCAACACTGGCTGCCAATCAGTTCCTCAATGCCATGCCCTCTCCTATCACATGACTCTTACATGTACTTTGTCACAGGCGTGTAAAACTTTTTACTAAGTATGTGTTTCTCATCATTCATATTTCTGCACAATCACCACTTCCTCAGGAAAGTCTACCCCAATTCTGTAGTCTAAGTAAACGTTCTTTTATTATAAGCTCTCATAAAACACCATACAGTTTCTTGCCATAACCTGTGTGAAAGAGAGTGAAGTGCAGTTATGGGAAGGAACTGTATTGTCAGAGAAAAACTTAGGTAAAGTTATGGTATCATATTTTGCATGTGGGACATCACCACCCTGAGTAACAGGATGACGATAATGGTCTAATAGAGTTTACATCTCAGTTTTTGCTCTACAGACCTGGAAGAATCCTACTTTGTGCCATGGTTTGAAGCCAACAGAAGCTATGTAGTCCTGGGAAGAAGACACAAACCAGTAGTGTGTTTCATGATACCAATAAATGCTTCCCTGTGCATCCTTTATACATATAATCCAAGTTTTCACATTTCCAAGTATTAAACTCTACCACTTGATATCAAGTGAGTGAACTTTCATCATTCATCTGAATCTGACAGAAAGGAACGCTTCTTGGTGACAGCACTTTTCAGATTGTATTTATATATTTAACACATTTGATTAAGGTCAATCTCCTCTTCTAGACTTCGGGTTTCCAAAGTAAGCACCATGTCTCTTTTTGATTATATTGCATACCCAGAATCTAACACAAATCTTAGTTTATAATGTAGATTCAATAATTATTAAATATAAACAAATGGGTGCATGTTTAATTGATTCATGATAGTGGGGCAGAGAGTAACAAGTCAACTCTAATCAAGGTGTCTGGGTTTTTACAGAATGAGAAAGAATATCTTGGGAATCAAAGGAATGGTTAATGTAAGCTAGGTCTTTGTCTATAACTAAATGAAAGGTATTCTGCAAAGAAATTACCAAATGCTTCTTCCTTTGTTGACTGAGGACAAAAGATGTCCCTTCAAGTCTGTTTATACATTTTAAAAGTAATAGAACCCCTAGACACATGGCTGCCTACATTAGTCTATTTCCAATCCTACCTTGCAGCTAAGTGTGAACATATCATTATTTCTGCCACCTTAATGTACAACTTGTGGTATGTATCCTTACAAGGAAGGCACAAGACCTTTTAAATTTCCTTTTGTTCTTCCTCCTGGTGGAAATGTGATTATAGTGGCTGAAGCTACAGTATTTATTCTAAAGTATTAATATATGAAAACCCTAGATTATGAGCTGAGATACAAGGCTATAATTGTTGTTGTTTAGTCACTCAGTCACGTCTGACTCTTTTGTGACTACATGTAGCCTGCCAGGCTCTTCTGTCCATGGGATTTCCCAGGCAAGAATACTGGAGGGGGCTGCCATTTCCTTCTCCGTGGGATCTTCCCAACCCAGGGATCAAACCTGCATCTCCAGCATTAGGTGGAATCTTTACTGCTGAGGCACCAAGGAAGCCCTGATATACAAGGTATATGTTAAAATGTAATTTAAATAGTGTGGAAAGAGCATTGTGTAGTGTGTCTTTTATTTCCCTTTTTAACTGATGAATTTTGACCAAGGTGAGTGGAATTTATGATTTTAGATTTTTCAGTATATCAATGATATTAGATTAGATATTAAGCTCTACAGACTGACCTTAAGGTTAACTAATTGGTAATTGAGAGTGTTATATTTTTGATGATGTGATATTATAGAAATATCTAGTTGAAAGGTATGAAAATAGCTATTCTCCTTTGTAAAGAGGCAGGGATATATTTGTTTATTTTTTAAATTACATTCAATAAATGTGAAAGCACAGTATTGTGTAAGGCAGTACATTAAAGTGGATTCTTAATATCTTACAGTCCATCATGGTTTGCTTAGAAAGTGTTCCTTATCTACTATATAACATGTTTCTTGAGCTTTGTAAAGTAGAAGTTGGAATGTTTTGAATTAGACCTAAGCCTTTGGGGTATAAATTACATTGGATTCCAAATTTAGCATTATTTGACAAGCACAAGGGGGGAATTAAAATCTTCTCCACCTCAGAAATATTATTGGGATCTATTTTGTGAAATTCATTTGTATTGTAAAAGTATCCCCTTTAAAAAAAAGTATCCCCTTTACATATTGAGTTAGAAAAAGCATTCAGTAAGAAGAAAACATGGGCAATATTACATTCTTTACAATGATAAGAGCAAAGTCTGTTCTACCTCCATTATCTTTGAACCAGAGTAGTTCTGGTTTTTATTTGCTTCTATCCTGGATTTCTGCACAATATTTTCTTTAAAGACAGGGTTCTTGATCAAAATAAGAGTGAAGAGTTGAGTGCATGTATCAAAAATTGCTCCCTACTCAACCATAAAAATTACAGTAGAGAGTTTTTTATTTTTTTAAGTATTAAACTCCAAGAATAAAGTGAACAAGAAAGGTGAAAGTTTCAACAATATTTTTGGAAGGAGAAAAGCATATGAACACATGATGGGTAATCAAGCAGACTAGAAAAAGTAGAATTCCATGTGGTCAGTGTGAAAAGCTGTGAACCAATAGGATGACATCACAGAATCCTCCAAGGCACAGGACCTAGCTGTGCAATGTGCATTAATAACTGATAATGCAGGAGAGCAAATACAACAAGGAGAGCCTCTTGAATGTAGTTGGAAAACAGTGGATCCTTGTATTCTTTTCCTTCTTCTCCCCTGCAAGACCATTCTTCAACCCATCAAAGTAATAAGGAATTATTCTCAAAAGGGAAAAAAAGGAAGGACTCCAGACTGGAATATGCTAGGTTCAGTTGAAAGCCTGAATGCTAAATTTTATTTTTTTATTTTTTTTCATTTATTTATTTTTTTATTTTTTATTTCTTTTTTAATTTAGTTATTTTAATTAGAGGCTAATTACTTTACAATATTGTGTTGGTTTTGCCATACATCAACATGAATCCGCCACAGGTGTACATGTGTTCACCAGTGACCTAGATCTCCTTGCATTTATGTTATGACTTTGTGTTGTGTCAAATTTGAATTATATGTATGCTTATTAGTGCTCAGTCACTCAATCATGTCTGACTCTTTGTGACCCTTGGACTATAGCCCACCAGGCTCCTGTGTCCATGGGATTCTTCAGGCAAGAATACTAAAGTTGGTTGCCCTTTCCTCCTCCAGGGGATCTTCCCGACCCAGGAATTGAACCCTCATCTTTAATGTCTTCTGCACTAGCAGGCGGGTTCTTTACTCCTGCTGCTGCTGCTGCTGCTGCTAAGTCGCTTCAGTCGTGTCTGACTCTGTGCGACCCCATAGACGGCAGCCCACCAGGCTCCCCCTGAGCCACCTGATAATAAGTGACCTTAGTCATTCTGAATGCAGAAAGTAGCGATCTCAAGAGCTCTTAACCAGTGATTAGCAGAACACTGGCAGTTGAGGCTTAATTTCCAGGAAGAAAATTAAAAGATACTCCTGGGGGAATCAAAGGAAAGATCCAAAGATAGGGATGTTTCAAAGGATTGATTAATACATAGTCCATCTAGACTTATCTGTGGTAAAACTCTAACTAGATGCAAAGTCTCCCCTACCCTGTTGTGTACATAGAACCCCCAAATCAGACTTTAGTTCCCTTTTCTTAATCATTAACAGGTTGTGAAGAATTAACAAGCATCTGAAGAAAAGCTCTAATACAGAAGATAGAAATCCAAACAAGCATATGGAAAAATGCAACTGGGAAAAAAAACAACAACAAACTGAGGTCTTTTCCAGAAGAAGGAAATGTCTTAAGATTACTGTTACTTGCTTCAAACATATAAGAGAAATTATTACATTCATAAAATAAGAATTCATAGAAATTAAAATAATTTGGTAGAAATGAAAAAACTCAATTCGGTAATTTGGAATATAAAGATGACAGAAATGAGAAATAGGAAAGCAAATCTTATAGATGTACACTCAGGAGTTCAGTAGCTCCAATATTTTAGGGTAATCTGGACAATCAGAAGAAAAAAAATTTAAGAGAGAATAAAAAAAAAAATCACAAAGAATTGGAGATCTGAATGCCTTCACATTTGTACAGGGTGAGTTGGAAGTAAGAAAACAGTGAAAGAAGGTTTTCAAATTTATCTAAGAAAATTATTTTCAACTTAGAATTAGACACCCCCAAAAAACTATTATTTATATGAGAGTAGAATAAAAGCATTTTTTAGACTGGAATATCAAAAAAGGACCTCTGAGGTAGTCCTTCTTTATAATTCATCAAAATTAGAGATAAACCTAGGAAAGGGAGAACATCTGTTAGAAGCAACAGGGGATCCAACATGGTAGAGAAATTAAGGAAATCCCCAGAAGGCAAGAAAATAGAGAAATCTCTCTATAATGATTGTGCTGCAAACAGAAAGGGCTGTTTGAGAGTGAGTCAATAGTATAGCAATAGGATTCAAATTACAGATACACTCAAGACCTTCAAGCCAGGTTCTCCCTGCCATTGTGCCTGTGTGCATGCTCAGTCACTCAGTTGTGTCTGACTCTGCCACCCTATGGACTGCATCCCGTTAGGCTCATCTGTCCATGAGATTCTCCAGGCAAGAATACTGGAGTGGGTTGCCGTTTCCTACTCCAGGGGATCTTCCTGACCTAGGGATCAAACCCACGACTCCTGAGTCACCTTCATTGGTAGGCAGATTCTTTACCCCTGAGCCAACTGCCATTTTACCATCTTTTAAACTGAGGACAAAATTCCTAAGTGAGCCTGGCCCATATTGTTTTCCATACTCTACTTGCCTTGATCAGAAACAAATGAAGTTATTTCTGTACATTTCATGCTCTCTTTCCTGAAAGAGCTGGGCACTCTCTTATCTCTATTAAAGTATTCTGCTTATATTTACACCTCAGTGTTGGAAGTGACTGTCAGTAAGCCTAGTCTTGGAATAGAATAGCCCACTCCCAGTGACAATCTTTGGTGCACACTACAGCCTGATGCTATGATTCTATTGTACATCTGATGCCATGATTCCCTTTATACATATGCATTGTACACAATTGGCTGTATTCATATTTCATAATAAACAAACATTTAGAAGCATTGTGCTAAAATTCTTTAAAAACATTATTGTTTAGTACAAAAACTCATTTAATAATAACAAGAAACTTATTCTTAAAAATATACAACTGAAGTGAAAAATATTTGAAAGATTTTAATTTATAAAATATCCTTATCCATTTTACATGTTTGTGAAATAGAATCTATTCCCTTGGTGCTCCCATAATTATTAGGGTTGCTGCTGCTGCTGCTAAGTCGCTTCAGTCGTGTCCGACTCTGTGCGACCCCATAGACGGCAGCCCACCAGGCTCCCCCGTCTCTGGGATTCTCCAGGCAAGAACGCTGGAGTGGGTTGCCATTTCCTTCTCCAAATTATTAGGGTTATTCAGTTGTAAATATATAAATATATCTCTGGCATTCTCATAGCTGTTAGGATTAATTATCTATGAAATATACTGAATATAAATCCTTGCTGTTTTCATCTGATTAGCATTATTTAGCGGGGATATGTATAAATATATCCTCCCGCAGTGTTCCATAGTGGCTAGAGTCATTTATTTGTGATGTATGTAGCTCCACTGATTACCTGGAGTCATCGGGTTATGTTGTCAACTAGAACAGGCATTTCTTCTTTTTCTTACCATTTGAGTGGTAGACACTGGAAAATAATCTTATGCCAATACACTGCCTTTCCACAGAGAAGAGATGTTCTTTCACTGGTTGAAATTATTTTGAAAGTAACCAAATTTTAATAAAATTAAGAATAGTACTTCATATATGTATAAGTACACAATGAATAGAGCAATATCTATTTTGGCAGTAATGTAGAAACCTTTCAGAAAATGGATAAAAATTGAATATCATACATCATTTTTATATTCTAAATAAACTTTGGAGTTAAAATACAGCAGAATCTTTTATACTTTTTGAATTTTTTAAGTTAATTCTTAAATTATCAGATCATACCAAAGATATAAATAATTATTCCAGACTATTTAAAAACTAGTCATCATTTTCTGCCTATTAAGTGTGTAATATAATGAAGAATTGAAATTTAAAAGTGCTTTAAAATCTTATTAGAACCTAATTGAGTAAAAGCTTAATATTCAGACCTAAATCTGAATATTTTATGAGCTATGTTATTTGAGGTTATTTACCAATACAAAAAAAAAATGTTGAGATTTGTAACAGCAACTTGTGCAACTTCCTAAAATTAAATTTTGGGACGTAATTGTCCTTGAAATATAAAATTTAACTTAACCCTGACACTAGAAATTTTGAAAACACTTAGAAATTGAATTTTTAAGTAATGGCTATTAGAAATTTATGGTTTTGGTTTTTTTTTTTTTTTTTTCTGGATAGGAGTTCTAGTTAAAATGAGGTGTGTTTTTTTTTTTTTTTAATTTATTGTTGATATTGAGCCTATCTCTTCCTCTCCCTTTGCTGAATTAATTATCAATGTGCAATGAATTCTTAAATTGGACATGAGTTGAACTTCACATATAATATCATAATCACTACACTGTCTTAAAAAACACTATGGACATAATCAATGTCCACTCACAAGAGCTAAGGTCAGGACTGTATCCTCTAAAGCTGTTCCTTTTCACGTTTGAACTGTCCTAAGCCTGAAGATTACATTTTATATTCTGGTCCAGCTTTTAGCCTGATCTTTCTTCTTCTTTTGTCCAGGCAGTTTTGAAGTGGTCATCCTTGATGACCTGGAAGGATTCAGGAAGTGAACTTCCTTCATGCAAACAACAAATAGTGCGCTCATTTACCCATATTAGAGAAAAATGAAAGTCAAAGCTGAAAGTAAAATGGACATAATTTTAATGATTTTTTAAATTTTGTGCATTGGATTCAAACAGCAAACTGTGTGCACTCAACTGTTATCACAATGTTGTCAAGAGGTCTGTGTCTTTTACCATTTTACACACAATTGTTCATTACAGTATGTTATCAGCCTCGTGGAAACCAGGGGTGTGGCATGGTAAGCAGTGGTGGTAGTGCACCTAGCTTTTATATTATCTAACTTGAAAATATTTCTCTTCTATGACTCCTTTTTTTCTTGATAAAAATAGTTTTCACCAAACGTTGGTGGTGCACACGCACTACCATTCATGCTCGACATCACACCCCTGACAGGAACGCATGTTCTTATTTTGTTGATAAAAAGTATTACAAAAATTTCCATACAAAAACTATTTTCATAGAAATCTTGCATTTCCACAAATAAACCTGAACATTTTTTGAAAAAAACTGCTCAAGAATTTTGTTCATTTAACATTGTGACTGTATTGATAAATGCAGTCCACATCAGAGTTCACCACACATACTTCTCTTTAGATGACCAGTCAGTCCCCTTTCTCCTTTCACTGAGATCTGCCCAGGCTCCATCAAGTTCATTTATAGCAGGAAGGAGGTTTTGGATTAACATGTCTGAATGTTAGAATGAAAGTTTCAGTCTTCCACAGAACTATCAATACTCAGCCCTCTTTTACAGCGTAAGAAAAAGATTGCAAAACATCATCCATTTTAATTCAGAATCTCTGAACCAACTGTTGCTTTTTTATTCTTGGTGTGAGGTTGGGGAAAGGGTGGCTGGAATAGGTAGGGATTTGGTAGAGATACATGTTAAATCTCCTGCCACAGTGAATGTAAGAAAAAACATTATTGCCTTGGTAATTTGACACTTCTATTTCAATCAGTGACACAGACTGTCAAAAAAACAAAAAGAAAAGAAAGAAAAACACTGATGAAGATCTGCTTTATATTCCACTTGCCATGAAATTCAGATTTGTTTTGCTTTACATTTCTTCACATCCTATAAGCACATATTGTCTATTCAGATGACCATTATACTGAGTAGCTGGGGGCTAGTGACATCATCACCCTCTTATCTGGGTGTTCAGAAGACTTAACTGTGTCTTGTAACACTACAGTTTTTGCTGATTCCAAGTATTTTTATGCTTAATGATTTTTTTTCCTCTGGTTACCCTTGGGGCATTGATATTCCATCTCCTGGCAACAGTTGAACCTCAAAAGGAACCTGTAATTTCTTCCCGGACTGCATTTGAAACCAGCCACAAAATGGTTATGTAACATTCACTCAGAAGAAGGGAGGAACCCATGATAAACAGTGTAACCCCGTGTAACTTGGTTGATCCATGATGTTTATAAATCAAGTCTGATCATTGTAACTGCTTAGATCACAGAGTCTCTAGTTCATAGACACAGCGGCATGAGGTAACTCATTTTATTTTGCACAGGTTGCATATTTCCACAGGAAACATTCTCGCTAAATTGTTTGGAAAAAAAGACGACAGTTTGTGCTTGGGTGTTTGGCCTCCCAGCTTTATGCCATGGTTTCTTTACCTGGCAACCGTCTGTCGTTAAATGTGTGCATGTTGATAACTTCTTCTGTTTTCACAATAACTGGGGCCTGTGGCTTGTGTTTTAACCGACGCTGGCACTTCAGGGACATCCTCAGTTCCTCTACCATGGCGCTACAGAAGGACCTCTACAGAATAACACAGAAAAGGAAATATTACAAACACATCAACTGCAATGGTCCTGAAAAATATTAAATTCAGTCTCAACAGACTTGTCAACATAGCAGCCTTGAAGTTTTGAAAAATTCCATTATAATGGTTATATCAAATTATTCCACTTTTAATACTCAAAACATGATAATTAAAATATTTTATCAAAGTGGGCAAGTTTAAAGAAAATCTCCACCTGATAGTGAACTGCCAGCTAGGAATGTGTACATTACACATAATTTGAATGAGGTTTTAAGATATATAATTGATTAACATGATAAGATATAATCTACCTTAAAATTTAAATACAAGCACAAATAAACAAATCAGTTACCAGAAATCCATCCATGCTATTAAAAAAAATTAGACAAAATATACTGGCTTTTAGATCATAATGTAAGATATGAAAATTTTCTTTAAACATGGATTCTTCATTTTGTCTTTCAAAACAGAACAAAAATAGCACTCACACATTTAGACATAAAATATGGAAAATTATTTTTGGTATTCATTATATCTTTTTTGTGATCATGCCTATAAAACTATCGGTGAAGATTACAAACACATATGACCTAATCATGAAATGACATTGTATCACATTTAAAAATCCATGCACAAATATTAACTACACTTTTGGTATCATCAACTTGATAACTGAGGACTGATAAATAATTTATTTCATGAAGAAAAAATGACCCTATATATATATTTTTTAATTCCGATTTCATTGGCAATAGATTTGCCAGAAATTCTATATACCTGGAACTTATGACACACTCCTCAAATTCCTATTATAGAGTGAAAACAAGACAGAAACTTGTTAGTCTCCCTTTCCATCTAATTGAGATACATGTGTTAGTTACATATAAATCAGATTCATGAACTAGTTGCATATTGTTGACATTCAGATGGTCTAAGACTTAGGCTATTTTTTTTTTTGCAAGAACTAAAAATGTGGACAACAACTAAAAATGTGGACAAGAATGAAAAATTTACACAATTCCAAAAAGTGATATGAAAACATAATGAAATAAACCTAATCAAATATGCATGAGAAGTCTTTTTTGTTTTGCATTTTGTGATGCTTCTTTGTTGTTTATCATCTTAGGCTAATTCCAAAATCCAAAAGGAAGCTTCGGGAGTTGGTGATGTTCAGGGAAGCCTGTTGTGCTGCAGTCCATGGGGTTGCAAAGAGCTGGACACAACTGAGCGGCTGAACTGAACTGAACTAAATTCCAAAATAATGTAGGATAAAAATGGTTAACACCATATACATGCCTTATATTTTTTAAAATACTTTTCATATATCACTTTTTGTGACACAAACTAACACTGAATTAAGTTGGGCATCTGTATGACAGAGGATAACTCACTTTCTGCAGCTCAGAACTGCACCTCCAGCAAGATATTCTGATACCCAATTTTATGTATTTTGATCCTGCACTGGTAGATTCTTGTCCATTCCTGGCTATATTCTCATTTTTCTTCTTTAGGTTGCTGAAGAGTTTCCTTAGTGATCATCCCAAATCTATGCCTTGGCTATTCCTGAAATTCTCACAATTATCAACAATAATCTATTGTTTTAAACATTCTTGTCCAATAAACAGGTGAAATCCAAATCTCTTTTTTCCATCATGACCTCTCTGAGTTAATTTTACCTTATCTCTCCCCCAACCTATTCCTCTTCCTCGTCTTCTTTGTTTTTTTTCTCTTTACACACATGCTTCTCTTTGGACCTCCAAAGTTTTCCTCCTTTGTTTCTTTTTGCTGTGGTACTCAGCAGAATTGTTTCATCCTTCACATCAGTCCAGCTTTATCCCTTACCTCCAGACATGACTCAAATTTTAACTTATTCAGGAACTACTTTCCAGTTGACCAGGCTTATTATTTCTACTCAATTTACTATTTTTCCCTCACTATCATGTTTCTCTGTCTGACCTCCAGGGCTTCCATGTTTCCCTCTCATTGAATTGTAAAGAATAGAGATCAAGTGCTCACAGCACTGTTGTACACATGTTGACTGAATTAACAATAGCCATACATGACCTTAACATTTTAATTCTTTTTTAATAATGTTTGTAATTCAATTGCTTAAATTTTTTTTTTCAGAATCTTAGTAAAATACATTGTGTACAAGTGAGCTAATTAATCAGATAAAACTTTGTTATTTGTTTAATAACATTAAATTCATAAAAAATTAATTTATTAGTGTTTGTCATGGGAGATGATTAAATGCTACACATGAATTCCAAACTAACTGCAAGTTATCTCTATGTATTATTTATTATGTGCTAAATTATACAGTTTTGAAATTCACAGATTCTATTTCTGTTAAAAGATCTATATGACACCTGATAGCCAGTATATGGACACAGTGTTTCTTGTTGCTTAATACCTACTATTAGATGTACTTATTAAGAACATGATGAAAATGATGATGAAGATGGTGATGATGACAACACTGTAGAAATGGAAAAATCTGACTCCAAAAGAGGGAGGAATACATAGTCTTGAGGTAACTTAGTCTTGGTTCTCTGTTGAAACATTTAACAGAAGAATTGATTAGATAATATAACAATGTCAGAGCTTGATGCCATGGACACTTTAAAAATGTTATAGGATGTGAATAATGTTGAATTGTTTGAAATAAGCCTTCATTTAAAATAACTAAATTTCCCAAATTTATAACATTCTCTTTGGCAAACTCAGTTTTTAGAGATCATGATTATATTGATTTCAAAAGTGATAAAATAGAGATATTGTTTTATCCATAGTAATTGAGTGGTCTAAACAACTGATTTTCTCAGGAAAAAAATCTTGCAAATGTACATAACTATTCAACCATGAACTGATTCAGTTTTATTTCTAGTTAATTAGGAAGTAAACTGTATTAATAGCCTATACTTAACTTCAGACTATAAATGCATTTAAACTCTTTTAAAGCAATTTTATGTAATATAAAACTTGTAATACTGATTAATATAAATTATAAGCATATATCCTGCCCCAATCAAGCATAAATAATTTAAATCTCAAGTAAATGATATTTACAAATTTATAAACCCTGAAAATTGTAAACATGTAATCCCACCATTATCATTTTAGGCTTTCTCTATTTTCTTAAGCCATTAGAAAGTAAAAAATTTAATCAAGCAAGCTTTAAGCAGTCAATCAGTAGTTTTGGTTATAATATCATGTTACCACTTTTGTTAACTTTTTTCTCTAAATAAGTTGACTTTGACAGTTCTTTTTGATTTATCAATATGTTTTACCTAAAAAAATAGTATTATCTTAGGTTCTAATACAGTCACCATGAAACTGTAGGTTCTTTTCTTACTTATATAATACTTCCAATCCTTCACAAAACTATGAAAATCTTTAGATTTGAGCAAAAATTTGGAGACAATATTGACAAATTTAAAAAATTTAATGATACCATAAAGTATGGTTCATTTGTATCACTAAAGAAAACACATTTTTAAAAAATATTTTAAAGCTTTAAAATGTAAATTCTGTATCTTGATCTCTGTAAGACCTAAAGTTGAAACTGTACAGATGATTGTGAAATATAGCTGTTTCTCTGTGTTGTACGTTGCCAAAAAATTACTATGTCTGATTTTTAAACTTCTAACTTGTCATTTGATAGAGACAAATAGTGTTTCCTAATTCATATCATGATCAGAATTTTTTACATGTCCTTTTATTGAACTATGGAATAAGATTTTGAAAAACCTAAATGCACTTGACAGGAATTTTCAGAGTTATAATGAAGAAGAAGGAAACTGAAGAGGATGGAGGAGGAGAAGAAAGAATAAAAGAGAGAGGAAGAGAGGAAAAGGGGATGGGAGACTTAAGGAAAGAAACAGCGAAGGAAAGAGGGAAGAAAATAAGGGAGAGAGGAGAGATTGAGGGAGGAAGAAAGAGAAAGAAAACTACCATGCTTTTCAAATCACTTCTTAGGGACAGAAACACACAAATTGTGTCAAAGTAAGTTCCTTAGGGTGAAAACAACAACAAAAATGTTTCTGCACAATATGACAGACTACAAAAAGAAAAAAAGGTGCAAGGATACTAACCATTATTAAAAACCTCTTTTAGTAAGTTTCAAAAGTTTACTAAACAGTGTCTGGATTGTAGGGTGGCACTAACCAAATAGAAGATTCCTGAAAATGAAAATTTAAATCTTTGAGCTGTTAGCATGTATAATTGCATTTAAATTAGTTAAACTCATTATAAAATTCACTATATTTAATGAGGCAACCTGTATTACACATCTCTAATTCTTGAAACAATGAAGGTTTGGAAACCTTAAAAATAATGAATTTGTCTAAATGTACATTGCTTTTTAAACAAGCTATTTTTTTATGTATAAGACAACACATAAATAGTCCACAGATAAATGTTCTCAAGAATATCATTCGTGGTGTTATAGAATAATTTAATCTTAATAGTTTGACTTTCTAATTTATAAATATGTTTATATGATACATGATGTGAAAGCACTTTGAGAAGCACATAAATATTTTTAGTATTAGAAATCTAGTTGCAAACATGCTCCACATTGAACAGTGATATATTTAAACTTCATTTTTTAGTTAAATCCTTTATGTTTAGCAATGTCTTCAAAAAAATAGCAACTGATGAAAAATAAGTTTAATTTTTTAAACTTTGAAACTCATCACTTTCATGTTGAATATATAATAATATACCAATTGGAGAAATAATCATAAATATCATATGCTATTATTAGATCTCTATTTAGTATTTATTATGTAAGGAGGAAACTATGCTATATATCTTACTGTCTTAATTTTAAGGGTATGCTGCTGCTAAGTCACTTCAGTCGTGTCCGACTCTCTGAGACCCCATAGACGGCAGCCCACCAGGCTCCACCATCCCTGGGATTCTCCAGGCAAGAACACTGGAGTGGGTTGAAATTAACTAAATGATATTCCAATATTCAGAACAATTTCCAACCATTTTTGTGTACAGTTTCGATTTGAAGCCTATTAAAACATCTTTGACTTCCCTGGTGGCTCGAGGTTAAAGAGTCTGCCTGCAATGCGAGAGATCTGGGTTTGATCCCTGGGTCGGGAAGATCCCCTGGAGAAGGAAATGGCAACCCACTCCAGTATTCCTGCCTGGAGAATCCCATGGACGGTGGAGCCTGGTGGGCTACAGTCCACGGGGTCGTAGAGTCGGACACAACTGAGCGACTTCACTCACTCACTCAAAACATCTTTAAAGTGCTTCTAAGAGACTTTGTAGTGCAATGTCCTAATATATACTACCATCTCTCAACGAAAATGTTTTGTTTTGTCATTTAAATTATTTGTTCACTGATTATGGATACCTCATTCATTCTCAGACATTTTCTAATTAATTTCGGATGCTGTAGGCCATTTGACCAAGAATTCCAGATCACATGTAGTAGAGACAAATCCAGTCACTGTAATTAATCCCTGTGGAAAATTGTTCTACTTTAGGTAATACTTAAATAAACTAAATAATAACTAAAGGGAAATAAAAAGTATATTGGATGCAATATGCAACATTTTATATAAATGTTGGTGTCCTAAATAATGAAGATAAATGTCATTTAACAAGGCCCATTTCTTTTGATTTTACTCTTTAATTAGAAGTCTTTTAAAAATATCAAATAGCTAGTGCTATCTATCAGAAGTATAGATTTACCTAAAGCTGTATGAATGTAACAGTGAAGCAATGAGAGATGAAAAATGACTAGCTAAGGTACTCATGTCCAAATATATATATATAATATATATATATATTTTAGATATATATAAACTTTGATCTTGATGCTTAGTCTTAGAGCAGTGCTCTTTTTAAAAAGTCCATATATACATATATATATATAATTTAAATATGCTGTGCTCTCGTCAGACAGGTATGTACACATTGATATTCTAACTAAAAGAGGAATACTGTTCTCTTGACTTCCATTCTGTGTGTTATTATATTAGCCTGCCTCACTAACAGTGATTTGAATTTCAGCTAAGTTCTTTTACCTGGACTCTATTCTTAACAAATGGTAATTTTTGAATACTAAATAATAAATCAGACAGAAAAATTATGGCACTAAATTATTTTTTCTCAATAAATAAAATGACAAAGCTTCCTATGTTTTAGCCTGGATTATTTTACAATGATAAACGTAACCAAAGATTAAAATATTCTCAGAAACCTTGACTCTTACTGAATAACTTTATATTGCATTTTGCAAATAAATGAGACAGAGAAAAATGGGGCATCATTATACATTTTTACACTTCCCTTACTTAAATTAGAAAAATCAATAAATTAGGTCTGACAAGCTTCAACACCATTTTAGTCAATACAGCTGTGAAATGAATTTTAAGAAAAAGCAATGTTAATCATATTCTTGCCAGTAGTCATAATAATAACAATTTTTCAACAAAGTATGTAACATCCAAATAACTAATGCTTAATTCCAGGAAAGCTCTCTTTCCTTTAAAGTACAGCAGTTAAAATGTATCAGTTTTATAAATAAAAATAATAATTATATTATAATGAAAGCTTCTTAGTATATGCCAGACATGCAAAAAGCTCTATATATGTTAACTATGTTAACTTCTAAAGCATTTTCATTTATGGTGTATTTGTAACCCATCCATTTATTTAAAAGATATATAGAAAGATTAATATAACACAAAGTTGAACACACTTGAAGAATGATTCCAAGTCTTTCCTTTTTTTTTAAAATTTCAAAACTCATGCTTAATGTCCAGGAAAGTGAAATAACTATACAGGGCTCACGATCAAAGCCCAGTCTGTTTATCTAACTCAAACTCCCACTCCATACGTTTTGTCAATACAACATCTGGGATAAAACCTGCCAAGAAAAATAGCTAAATGTTCTCCTTCCATGTCCTGTAGTGTTCTGTGGTGTAAACAGAATAGGCATATTTCAACTTGAGAAACATACTTGACCCTTGATATACTTATCCTCTTCTGCTCAATATGGATAATAATCTTTGCATAGCTCTCAGAGTAACTTTGTACTACTTTAAAAATTCTAAAGTCATTTATGAAAACCAGCTATAATCTTGTTTTAAAACATTATGGGCATTAAAAGAGTATGAGTTATCATAAACAAATGACCTAAAACTCCTTTTGCTGATTTGCAACTACTTAGTGAGCAAAAGGAAGATTGGCAATTGAAGTGTTATTTTATATTTACTTATAAAAAGTTTTTTTTTTTTTTTTTGAGCCATCCAGTTAGTCCCTATAGAGGTTATTAGTGGAAATTGAGAGATGCTTTGCTTTCAGAGAAAGGCAGTAACATAAAAACAAGACAAAATACAGTTTTGTCCAAAGTTTATTTGCCACTTTTAACTTTTGAGTAGCAACATGCTTTATAGCTAGATTTTAAATTAAAAATGTACTTAGAAAGTTAACAGTTAAAACTCCATATATTAAATACAAACTCCCTATATGAAAAGTACAAATATTCCATGGTTTGTAAGTAAGTATTATTTGGAAAAATGTGTAAATATTGTAATAAAATTTTTACTGATGATTTAGGACAATGTTTGCTTTCATATATCTTCTCCAATAAATGTCTTCTTTTGTGAAGCATTACTTCTGTTAGAACTAATTCTTCAGCATTCTGGAAGCAATTTGTGCATAAGGATTTATAAACAACTTGTTTTAATTCTCCTGATTCCATGAAATACAGATTCAGCCAGCTTTGAAAAGTATTTTTCCTCTGAATAATCTTTCATACAGAATCTCTAGTCTTGCAAGTTTAAATTAAACCACTATGATTTTCTTCTTATTCCTCATATTGCCTTGTTTCATTCATTTGTCCTTCTATGAGTTACAACTGCCTTCTACATTTCTTATTAAACTATACACTGAAGAACATTCTATGCGCCCACAACACTTTTTTTGAATTTTCAATGACTGAAAATCACCACATTATATAAAGATTATTGTTGATAAGATTTACCAGTGTTCTATAATACAAACGACTATGTACACTAAAATGTACTATGTCCTGAAAAACAACTGTACAAAACAGCTCTTAAAATGTACTTTAATCACCTTGCAGGAAAGCACAAAATATGTATCCAAGACATGGAATGTAGCTTAGAAATTCAATATCCAGCAATAATTTATATATTTTTATTTCTAAGATATATTTACTGTATTTTCTTTATGCTTAAATAATAGAAAGGGAATATTTTATTATATTTTCATATCAAGAAATGCAAAGATTCATATTCAACCTGATGTTCAATAAGGAACAGTTTGTACAGGCAAATCTATTTCAGTTACATGGAAATAAATCTATTTATAGATGTATCACACAGAAACGGAAGGTGCAACTATGTAAGTTATATTACCATTCTCATTGGAAATCAAAAGAAGGCAGAATTATATATAGCTTTTAAAAGTGAAAATATTCAAAAATTTAAGAAATGATTAATAATTCCAAACATAAATTAATAAACAATAATGATCATAAAATAGTATTATAAAAATTAGTACAGCAATTTATAACTCATACTTACAAAAATCAATGTATTATCATAAAAATATATTACCAGAGAAATTAAAATTATAAATATTAAGCAAGTTTTTTCAGTTATAAGTAAGATTTAAAAGGTAAACACAGACTATTTCAAACAAATCTATGTTACCTGAAATGCATTGATAATTGCCTAAGATATGCAACAATTTTTTGAATTGCTTACTGAATGAACCTCAAGTACTAATGTTTTTAAAAGCAAGGAAAATATAAGGCAAAAAGAAAATTAGAAAATGCACATGTTGATTAGTTGTTTTTCAAACATGTTCAAAATGGAAAAATATTTAAGTAACTTTCATAATGGCCAGGTTATATGGTGAAAACCATCAAAAAAAGAAAAACTTCTATTTAGTTTACAAGTTTGAATAAATGTGAAAAGCAATATGTCCTTGAGGCATTAATATTTGCATCAAAATTAAAACCACTAAGTATTTTAAAAATTATAATACACCATCTTGTGGTTATTGGAAAGGAATGCAACTTATAATTTTTGTATTTTTATGAGGTCTACATATTTCAGCATTATATTCTCTTTTTAGTTTAACCTGCCCTCATTTAAAAATAACATTCTTATAGTACACTTAATTCTAAAATAGTTCAGAAATATAAAAACATTATAGTCATTAAGACTATAAAGTGTGATCCTTTAATATCTTACAAAATATATACTATAAAAGACATATTATTTTCACCTTTAATAATAATCACTAATTTTATTATCATTATCAGAGATAAGACTTGAAAGGTAATATATTAGTTATCCATAAACTTTATAAATAAACTTCATTTTCAACTAGATTGCATGTATATCATATCTACCAGCTTATTTAGATAAAGATAGAAATTTTCATTTGTTCTTTTTAAAAATACTAGAATATTATGAATTAAAGAAAGAAGAAATAAAATGGAGAAAAAAAAAGAGGTAAGAGATAAAGTATTTGGGAGCTGGAATTATGAATAATATATACTTGCTTACTTCCAAAGTGCACATAAAATTCATTGCACACTTGGTTCTCAATAAATAATTAATGACTAAATGAATAATTTTAAAAATATTTACTTTGGTTTTAAAATCTAAAAATCTCAATTAAAGACATAAATCTTAAGTGCAAATAAAATAAATTTCTGTATACTCACATGCATATTTTACAATAAAATCTAGTACTATTTCACAGCTAATTTTAATAAATTAACTAAGGTGTTAAACCATACCACCCAACAAAGTAAAATATTTTTCTCAGGAAAAATAAAGAGGAATGGAGCTCAACAACATAATTTATCACAATAAATACAATATATAACATCTAATAAACCTATTATTTATTTACTTTATAAACATATTTCTTTTGAATTATGTGAAAACATAGTTCTTTTTTATTGTTTATGATCAACTTTTCTAAGTTTCTGGAATCAGTTTCATTATTTAACAGGTAAAGAAAGAAAAAAGGAAGGGAGGAGAAAAACAGAGAGAAATATAAAAAGGAAGAGTCTTACACCAACAGAAACTGTCTGAGATATGGAGATACATCAAACTCACTAGTCCTTTTTCCTAAAGGAATTAACAGGTAAGAATCTAATACGGAAAGAGAGATTCCTCCCTCAAGCCCCCACAGAAATCAGCAAATTTGAATAAAATAGTGAGCTAAGTTTCCCTTATGGCTCAGATGGTAAAGAATCTGCCTGCCAAAAGGAAGACCTAGCTTTGATCCCTGGGTGAGGAAAATCCCTTGGAGAAGGAAAAGGCAATCCACTCCAGTATTCTTGCCTAGAGAATTTCATGGACAGAGGAGCCTGGCAGGCTACAGTCCATGGGGTCACAAAGAGCTGCACAGGACTGAGAGACTACACTTTCACTTTCACTTTCACTTTCACTTTCAAGGGAGAACTCTCATCAAAGGCTTCGCAAAGGAAAGAATGGACCTTGTTTGAAATGGATAAAACTCATTCCCAACTTTCTCAAGGGGTAGCAAATATTCTTGGATTGAGGATAGTTTCTGAAGTTAGCTAAGCTTTTTTAGCATCATTCCTTCCAAAGAACACCCAGGGCTGATCTCCTTTAGAATGGACTGGTTGGATCTCCTTGCAGTCCAAGGGACTCTAAAGAGTCTTCTCCAACACCACAGTTCAAAAGCATCAATTCTTTGGCACTCAGCTTTCTTCACAGTCCAACTCTCGCATCCATACATGACCACTGGAAAAACCATAGCCTTGACTAGACAGACCTTTGTTGGCAAAGTGATGTCTCTGCTTTTCAATATGCTATCTAGGTTGGTCATAACTTTCCTTCCAGGAGTAAGCGTCTTTTAATTTCATGGCTGCAGTCACCATCTGCAGTGATTTTGGAGCCCCAAAAAATAAAGTCTGACACTGTTTCCCCATCTATTTCCCATGAAGTGATGGGCCCAGATGCTGGGAGGGATTGGGGGCAGGAGGAAAAGGGGACGACAGAGGATGAGATGGCTGGATGGCATCACCAACTCGATGGACGTGAGTTTGAGTGAACTCCGGGAGATGGTGATGGACAGGGAGGCCTGGCGTGCTGTGATTCATGGGGTCACAAAGAGTCGGACACGACTGAGCAACTGAACTGAACTGAACTGAAGCTTTTTTTAAAAAATGAGATGTACAGATAGAGTCATTTTTTTTTTTTTTTTAAATCAGTTCAGTTCAGTCGCTCAGTTGTGTCCAACTCTTTGTGACTCCATGGACTGCATCATGCCAGGCTTACCTGTCCATCACCAGCTCCCGGAGTTTGCTTAAACTCATGTCCATCTAATTGGTGATGACTTCCAACCATTGCATCCTCTGTTGCCCCCTTCTCCTCCTGCATTAAATCTTTCCCAACATCAGGGTCTTTTCCAATGAGTTAGTTCTTCGCATCAGGTGGCCAAAGTATTGAAGCTTCAGCTTCAGAACCAGTCCTTCCAATGAATATTCAGGACTGATTTCCTTTAGGATGGACTAATGGTTTAATCTCTTTGCAGTCCAAGAGACTCTCAAGAGTCTTCTCCAAGAACACAGTTTAAAAGCATCAATTCTTCAGTGCTCAGCTTTCTTTATAGTCCAACTCTCACATCCATACATGACTACTGGAAAAACCATAACTTTTGGAGATGGACCTTTGTTGACAAAGTAATATCTCTACCTTTTAATATGCTGTCTAGGTTGATCATAGCTTTTCTTCCAAGGAGCAAGCATCTTTTAATTTCATGGTTGCAGTCACCATCTGCAGTGATTTTGGAGCCCCCTAAAAAATAAAGTCTCTCACTGTTTCCATTGTTTTCCCATCTATTTACCATGAAGTGATTGTACTGGATGCCATAATCTTAGTTTTTTGAATGCTGAGTTTTAAGACAACTTTTTCACTCTCCTCTTTCACTTTCATCAAAAGGCTCTTTAGTTCTTCTTTGCTCTCTGCCATAAAGGTGGTGTCATCTGCATATCTAAGGTTATTGATATTTCTCCCGGCAATTGATTCCAGCTTGTGCTTCATCCACCCTGGCATTTCACATGATGTACTCTGCATATACATTAAATAAGCAGGGTGACAACATGCAGCCTTGATGTAGTCCTTTCCCGATTTGGAACCAGTCTATTGTTCCATGTCCCATTCTAACTGTTGCTTCTTGACCTGTATACACATTTCTCAGCAGGCAGGTTAGGTGGACTGGTATTCCCATGTCTTTAAGAATTTTCCACAGTTTGCTGTGATCCACACAATCAAAGGCTTTGGCATAGTCAATAAAGCAGAAGTAGATGTTTTTTCTGGAACTCTCTTTCTTTTTTGATGATCCAGCGGATGTTGGCAATTTCATTGTAATAGAAAATAAAAATCTAACACCACCTTGTGGAAATAGTTGTGCCCTGTATGCAGGTCAGGAAGCAACAGTTAGAACTGGACATGGAACAACAGACTGGTTCCAAATAGGAAAAGGAGTACATCAAGGCTGTATATTGTCACCCTGCTTATTTAACTTATATGCAGAGTACATCATGAGAAACGCTGGACTGGAAGAAGCACAAGCTGGAATCAAGATTGCTGGGAGAAATATCAATAACCTCAGATATGCAGATGACACCACCCTTATGGCAGAAAGTGAAGAGGAACTAAAAAGCCTCTTGATGAAAGTGAAAGAGGAGAGTAAAAAAGTTGGCTTAAAGCTCAACATTCAGAAAACGAAGATCATGGCATCTGGTCCCATCACTTCATTGGAAATAGATGGGAAAACAGTGTCAGACTTTATTTTTTTGGGCTCCAAAATCATTGCAGATGGTGACTGCAGCCATGAAATTAAGACTCCTTGGAAGGAAAGTTATGACCAACCTAGATAGGATATTCAAAAGCAGAGACATTACTTTGCCAACAAAGGTTCATCTAGTCAAGGCCATGTTTTTTCCTGTGGTCATGTATGGATGTGAGAGTTGGACTGTGAAGAAGGCTGAGCGCCGAAGAATTGATGCTTTTGAACTGTGGTGTTGGAGAAGACTCTTGAGAGTCCCTTGGACTACAAGGAAATCCAACCAGTCCATTCTAAAGGAGATCAGCCCTGGGTTTTCTTTGGAAGGAATGATGTTAAAGCTGAAACTCCAGTACTTTGGTCATCTCATATGAAGAGTTGACTCATTGGAAAAGACTCTGATGCTGGGAGGGATTGGGGGCAGGAGGAGAAGGGGGCGACAGAGGATGAGATGGCTGGATGGCATCGCCGACTCGATGGATGTGAGTCTGGTTGAACTCTGGGAGTTGGTGATGGACATGGAGGCCTGGCATGCTGCAATTCATGGGGTCACAAAGTGTTGTACCCGACTGAGTGACTGAACTGAACTGAACTGTACAAGATTCATTATACCTGTTGATTAGGAAAACCCTTCTTGGCAAGTTGATGCCTAGTCCTGCATCCCTAATCTAAAATGACTAGTAGGAATTTGCCAGGTAGAAAAATGGACAAAGGTTGCTCAGGTCAAATGGTAAGAGTATTTTAAAAAATGGCTGGCTTTGGAAAATAGAAAGCAATTTAGTGTGGTTATAGTACAAGCACAAATTGGGGAGAAGCAAAATATGAAACTACAAAGATGAACAGAGAGAGATCCTGAAATGTCTCCTCTGAGAAGCTAGAGAATTTGAACTTCATTATGGAAGCTTTGTGGAGACGTTGAAATCAGAGGATGTGATTCATATGCTCATGTCCTATCAAAACAGCTCTTTTTTTCCAATATAATATTTTATCTGCTTCAGCCCAAATAGGTCAATTGATTCCAACTTTCTAATGTTTAAGAAGGTAATAGAAATCCACAGAAATTGAGAACTGGTTGATATGTGAAAAATTCAACTAAACTAGTTATTTATAAGAACAATAAAGGTGATTGTACAAAAAGTAAATCCCCATGTCCTTTAAAAACACCTTAATGCTATAAAATAATTGTACATAGAGACAAGGCCCAGGTAAATCATACAAACAGGATACAAAGAGAAAAGGGCAATAGACTATCATATGCTGTCAAGAGATTATGTGTTTTATTTTAAACCAGAGCTATAAGTGAAAGAAAACTACTGCATATGGATGATGTGAAGTTCTAACTAGACAACCTAAGTTCCTTATATTACTTTGGGACTCATTTTAAGCATTAACTAACCAAATATCACATTTGTTGATAACTCATAGTAAATATGAAAATTGAAGACTTAATAACTTTCATCTTTGATTAGTTCTTAGGATTTGACCCCAAAACTCATTTTGACATCGTAATAAAATCATAATATAAAAAGTGTACTTAGACCTAATTTTCAGTCACACCTGTGGCAAAAGATATTTGATTTAGTCAGATCAGCAGATACAGCCATTAAATAAATCATATACTTGTCCAAATTTCTCAAGCTTTTTAATTGGTTATTTTACTCATAGAATGGTACTATCTGAATAGTCATTTAACACTATTTCAAGGAATTAATTACCTTTCTTAATTAAATTAAGTGAAGTAAATCGAATTTAGTTATTAAGTGAAGTAAAATGTAGGGATGCTGTACCCAGAATTTTGATTTCAGAAAAGATAACTGTATCATAAATTATTAAATATGGAGGAAATATCATATTTCTACTTTTATATTTACCAATAAATGTTTATAAACCATTAAATATTTAAAGCAATATAATCTCACCTGATGCAGCATCTAAAAATTAAGATCTAAAAAACTCCTTTTCAGTTATAAACAGAAGAGGTGTTTATATACTAAAAGTCTAAGTTCCAAAAGGCTTAAAAATTTTAAAGCCAAATTTTATGTTCTGAGTCATACATTTATATTAAAAGTAGCACATACTATCAGAAAGATTTCTCTATAAATATCTGTTCTTATATTTATAGAACTAATGGAATTATAGTACTAGAAATGTATAATATGAACTAGGTTCACAAATTTTTTAAAGAATAGAATGTAAAGATATTTGTTCAAAGATTAAATATATTAAAATCCTAAGGAAAATTGCAATAATCTCAATATTTTGAGGTTTATATATATTCTTCTGAAGACTCAAGTGCAAAACAATAAAAGATGCACTAAGAATAATATTAAGTGGCAAAGAAGAAACCTACAATATTCTCATATATTCATTAATGTAGAATATCCATTAAAATTTCCACAATGTGCTTTGAGATTGTTCAAATAGAAATGTATTGGCAGCAAAAATCTTCAAATAAGAATTATATTTACTTTCTAACTTGAAACTATTAATGAGTATCATATCTTAAAGCACTTAACAGCAGAGAAAATTTTTTTCTTCATATAACAGTTTCTGAGTTTTACTTCATTAATTATATTCTTCCAGTAAACTAATCTCAGTGAACTTCAAATAGCAAAAGTTTTTCCAATTTCAGAGTTTAATAAGAGGGAAAATAGTTGCTGGTTCTGAAACAGTTCAATTAAAAATATTACCTTTAAATTAAAAGCACAAAGTTAATCCTGAGTTCTATGAACCTTTGTATATAACGAGTGACAGAAGATCGTTAACAGTCACAGTTCTAAGTATTACCCTTGGTTGGCAAGATAAAAAATAGTTGGCTTTATTATAACAACAATTGTTTTAAGTTGCAAAAAAGTGACATTTACCTTTTCCAATTGAGCGTTTTTTTTGGATTTGTATAAAAACTCTCCCACTGCCACAAAAACAGAGAGCACCAAGCCGGCTGCCAGAACAATGAAGATGCCACCAATATTTTGAACCCCCAGGGCACTGGCCTCCTTGCTCTCCTCCTCTGGACACCCATTGCCCCTCCACCACTTCTCCTTCATCATGTGCAGCTTGCCTTCTTCTTGCAGCTGAAGAATTGCTATGGTGATTTTGTCTCTATATGGAGAACCTAAGAAAAGAGAGAGTTTGTTAATGCTTTCCAGGAAACCAGAATTTCATAATTAAAGGTTAACATGATGAAAGAACAGAGCTCTTTCCAAATGCTGTGAGATATGCCACTATTTATTTTCAGCAGGAAAAAATCAACTGGAAATGGTACATAATACAAGCTTAACAAAATAAATAGAGGTGGTGGCCTTTCTGATTTTGAAGGTTAAAATACATTTTATTTTGAAAGAGGAAAATATCTCTTGCTAAATGCAGGCTCAACTCAGAGAATTGGGAAAATAATAAATGGTAAGTAGAAATCTACAAAAAAGAAATGCAGAGAGGGCAAGGATATTTAGTTAATGGCTAGAAATCATTCAACACTGAAAACAGGGCTTTGATAAAATGGTAACCTCGGTTTTTAGGAAAGTTGTGCAAAAAATGGTGTTTCCCATGATTAAGTTGCAACAATTTGAAGCAGTCATGATTAACAAGTTCTGTTCAGTTCAGTTCAGTCGCTCAGTCATGTCCGATTCTTTGCGACCGCACGGACTGCAGCACTCCAGGCTTCCCTGTCCATCACCAACTCCTGGAGCTTGCTCAAACTCATGCCCATCAAGTCTGTCTGTCATCGGTCAGCCACCTCATCCTCTGTCATCCCCCTATCCTCCTGCCTTCAATCTTTCCCAGCATAAGGGTCTTTTCCAATGAGTCAGTTCTTCACATAAGGTGGCCAAAGTACTGAAGCTTCTGCTTCAGCACCAGTCCTTCCAGGGAATATTCAGGGTTGATTTCCTTTAGGATTGACTGGTTTGATCTCCTGTCCAAGGGACTCTCAAGGGTCTTCTCAAAAGCATCAATTCTTCGATGCTCAGCTTTCTTTATAGTCCAGCTCTCACATCCACACAAGACTACTGAAAAACCATAGCTTTGACAATATGGACCTACCTTTGTTGGTAAAGTAATGTCCCTGCTTTTTAATATTCTGTCTAGGTTGGTCATAGCTTTTCTTCCAAGAAGCAAGCATCTTTTAATTTCAAGGCTACAGTCACAATCTGCAGTGATTTTGGAGCCCAAGAAAATTAAGTCTCTCACTGTTTCCATTGTTTCCCTATCTATTTCCATGAGGTGATGGGACTGGATGAACTATGGATGGAGGTTCGTGACATTGTACAGGAGACAAGGATCAAAACCATCCCCAAGAAAAAGAAATGCAAAAAAGCAAAATGGCTGTCTGGGGAGGCCTTACAAATAGCTGTGAAAAGAAGAGAAGTGAAAAGCAAAGGAGAAAAGGAAAGATATAAGCATCTGAATGCAGAGTACCAAAGAATATCAAAGAGAGATAAGAAAGCCTTCCTCAGTGATCAGTGCAAAGAAATAGAGGAAAACAATATAATGGGAAAGAATAGTAATCTCTTCAAGAAAAGTAGAGATACCAAGGAAACATTTTATGCAAAGATGGGCACGATAAAGGACAGAAATGGTATGGACCTAACAGAAGCAGAAGATATTAAGAAGAGATGGCAAGAATACAAAGAACTGTACAAAAAAGATCTTCACGGCCCAGATAATTAAGGAGGTGTGATCACTCACCTAGAGCCTGACATCCTGGAATGCAAAGTCAAGTGGACCTTAAGAAGCATCACTATGAACAAAGCTAATGGAGGTGATGGAATTCCAGCTGAGCTATCAAATCCTAAAAGGTGATGCTGTGAAAGTGCTGCACTCAATATGCCAACAAATTTGGAAAACTCAGCAGTGTCCACAGGACTGGAAAAGGTCAGTTTTCCTTCCAAACCCAAAGAAAGGCAATGCCAAAGAATGCTCAAACTCCCACACAATTGCACTCATCTCACACACTAGTAAAGTAATGTTCAAAATTCTCCAAGCCACGCTTCAGCTATACGTAAACCATGAAGTTCCAAAGCTATGTTTTTTTGTTTTTTGTTTTTTTTTTCCAGTAGTCATGTATGGATGTGATAGTGGGACTATAAAGAAAGCTGAGCACCAAAGAATTGATGCTTTTGAACTGTGGTGTTGCAGAAGACTCTTGAGAGTCCCTTGGACAGCAAGGAGATCAAACCAGTCAATCCTAAAGGAAGTCCTAAATATTCATTGGAAGGACTGATGCTGAAGATGAAGTTCCAATACTTTGGTAACCTTATGCAAGGAATTGACTTACTGGAGCAGTCCCTGATGCTGGCAAAGATTGAAGGCAGGAGGAGAAGTGGATGACAGAGGATGAGATGGTTGGATGGCATCACTGATTCAGTGGACATGAGTTTGGGTAAACTCCGGGAGCTGGTGATGGACAAGGAGGTGTGGAGTGCTGCAGTCCATGGGGTCGCAAAGAGTCGGACACAACTGAGCGACTGAACTGAACTGAACTGAACTGAACTAATAGGACCAGATGCCATAATCTTCATTTTTTGAATGTTGAGTTTTAAGCCAGCTTTTTCATGTTCATCAAGAAGCTCCTCAGTTCCTGTTTGCTATCTGCCATAATTGTGGTGTCATCTGCATATATGGGGTTATTGATATGTCTTCCTGTAATCTTGTTTCCAGCTTGTGCCTCATCTAGTCTGGCATTTTTCATGTTATACTCTGCATATAATATAAGTTCAATAAGCAAGTTGACAATATACAACTTTGATGTACTCCTTTCCCAATTTGGAACCTGTCTATTGCTCCATGTTCGAGTCTAACTATTTATTCTTGACCTGCATGCAGACTTCTCAGGAGGCATGTAAGGTGGTCTAGTATTCCCATCTCTTGAAGTATTTTCCACAGTTTATTGTGATCTACACAGTCAATGGCTTTAGCACAGTCAATGAAAGAGAAGCAGATTTTGGGGGGAATGTTTTTGCTTTTTCTATGATCCAACACATGTTGGCATCTTGACCTCTGGTTCCTCTGTCTTTTCTAAATCCAGTTTGAACACCTGGAATTTCTCAGTTCATGTACTGTTGAAGCCTAATTTGGAGAATTTTGAGTGTTACTTTGCTAGTGTGTGAGATGAGTTCAATTATGTGGTAGTTTAAACGTTCTTTGGCACTGCTTTTCTTTGGGATTGGAATGTAAACTGACTTTTTCCAGTCATGTGGCCACTGCTGAGTTGTCCAAATTTCCTGACATATTGAGTGCAGCACTTTTACAGCAATACATTTTATGATTTGAAATAGCTCAGCTGGAAGGAGCAGTTAACATTTTGCAGATAGTAATGATTTATATTTGTTATTTGAGACAAATACCAGAAGTAATGGTTTGTACAGACTTGGATCATTCAAAAATCATCATGGTGACACGTTGTAAGATTTTTTTTTGGTTGTTTGTTTATCATTTTACACTTTGGAAAGAAATATTACTTTAATTGTAAGCAACAGTATAAATGAAATTTAGTATATATGCTAATGGGGGTAGATGTTCATCTGCATTAGTGTTATATGATAAGTAATAACTTTTCTAATTGGTTGCCCCAAAGCATGGAATAATACTGAACTATATGCATCTTTCAACATCTGTCCCAAAGGATCAGTCTTATTGCTTTCTCTCCTCCAGAAAATAGTCTGTTATTAGTGTTTAATCATTCCTAAACTCTAATCTTTCCTAAACACTGCACATTACAGTTTTCTGCACAAATTCATCCATCAGTGTTTTTTTCTGCTTGTAGAAACATACTGATTTCAGCTTGCATTCCATGTTGTCAGTGATTTTGTCTTGATTTAAATATTTCTGCATATATACCTAAAGATTATTTTGGCTAAGAGCAATTAAAAACCTGATCTGGAAACTATTTTGCCCCATAAGGAACAGCACTATATGTCTTCTTTTTACTTGATTAGTATAACAGGACTAATTCAGCACTGCTCTTTTAGCAAGAACAGGCAAGCTAAAAAGCAGACATACAAGGAACATCATGAAAAGTTAGTACCTAATTGAAAAGTTGGAGTGAAGGTATACCAAGTCCAGGTAGAAAGCTGTTTCCTTAACGTAATCCTCAATTTATGTAGAAGAAATGTTTAAGTACACGGCTTCTATATATCTTTTTCACTATCTTCCTAAAAGGTGCATTATCCATTCCTATAATTAGAACTAATTTATTTTTTTAACTATGCAAAATCTAATTATGGTAGGAAAATTTATTCTCCTTAGTTTCCTTCCTCTGTCCTCTTCCAAATACTACTCTGATGAAGATGCTCAGTTTAAATTCTTCCCCTTAGCCCTTCAGATTTCAGTGGATTAGCCTGGTGCATACTATTTTCTACCTTGATCATTTACTGGAGACTCAGCTTAGGTCATTAAGTGTCACTATTATTTACCTTTTAAGATGTGATCTATTTTCCTAAGTAGATTATAAACTCTAACATACTGTAAGAGTGACAATGGGGTGTATTTAGTCTTCTCTGGCATGTATTTAAAAAATATAAATGAAGGTCATCTTGTTTGGCTATCCAGTTTTCATTAATTCATTACATCTAGTCTAGAACCAGCTTTAAAGTCACGTGTACTCTGAATTACCATTCTGATTAATCATGTATGTCCTGGGCAACAAACATTGATTGAGAAAAAATCATTTTAGGTTATCAAATATATCCTTCCATTGGAAAAATAGCATCTGAAACAAATTTTGTACATTTAGTACTTATAGAAATGACCATGCTGCTGCTAAACCACTTCAGTTGTGTCTGACTCTGTGTGACCCCGTAGACCGCAGCCACCAGGCTCCCCTATCCCTGGGATTCTCCAGGCAAGAACACTGGAGTGGGTTGCCCTTTTCTTCTCCAATGCAGGAAAGTGTAAAGTGAAAGTGAAGTCACTCAGTCATGTCTGACTCTTCGCGACCCCATGGACTGCAGCCTATCAGGCTCCTCCATCCATGGGATTTTCCAGGCAAGAGTACTGGAGTGGGGTGCCATTGCCTTCTCTGAGAAATGACCATAGGTGGCTAATATAAAAATATAGCCTTGAATATAAACAAATGTTTGGAGGATACTGACATGAAATGTAGACTTTGAAATATGGAAAATTCTTGATCTATTTAAGTAATATTTTGAGGCAGGTCATTTTTCATCCTGAGCAAAACTGAAAGAATATTATTTTATTGCCAATTCACCAAAACTCCTGAATTGCATTATGATGTTTATTCTATATTTTCAAACACCATATTCTCTACTACATTCTCAAAATAAGGTACAGATGAAAAAAAAAAGTAAACCAATTTTCAACAAATGATGGACACATCTTCATTTCTTGTTGGTTGGGCTTATCCTCAGCACTTATTGTAAATATGAAAATGTCCTGTTGCTAGCACACCTCCCCACACTTGTTTCCAGTGTAAACATAATAAGTAAATAGAAATCAGTTCTAATAAAAGCTGAAAAACTAATATACCTCAGTTTGAGTTTTGTAACAGGGTGAAATAATACAGATAATATAATCGATGACACTAAATCACTGCAATGCTTTGCCATTCTATTATTGACTTATTTTAAAAACTAATAATTCATCAATAATGACATTACTTCTTTGGTGTGTTATTTGATGGTCCTTGGGAAGCATTTCTAGCAGATACCAATAAAGTCAAAAGTGGTTTGAAACTTTATCTAGTTGAAAAATTTCAAGGAGATATTGAGATCAATGAATAAAAGTATATTTTATCTTCTTTCAACATGAATAACCATGCACTTAACTCTAATGAAGTGAACAGCCATTAGTTAGAGTCTAAGTTTTGCTCAAGTATGAACCTAGCCTCAATCCATAGGTTGTCAAGACAAAAACTATGAGGCCATTGAGTGGCAGCTGTGAGAAGCTGGGGTTAGGTACCTTAAGCTTGCCTTCAAGGAAGATGAGTACCTTTGCAACAGGGCTCTTAAATTGGATTAGAAAACTACTGAGGAAATTGCAAATATATCTAATATAACATATGCTTTTGCATCTAAAAGTCAATCCTCAAATGCTTAAGAGGTAAACAGGTAACTTGTGAAGAAACAAGTTTGACAAAAAGATCTGAAAAATTGTAACATCAAGTATGGAAAGATAATTTTCAGTTCAAGTTTTATTTAAAAATCTGTGGGAATTTCAACACAGGGTTCCCAGATACTTAAACGTTTATTATATCCCAGGAAATATTTTGTCTAAAATTCTCTACATTAAGATTTTGGCATATAAGTTACTTTTAAAATAACACCATGTGAGATAAGGCAAATACCTCTTAAAGCTGAATTTAACTCTCTGATTTTCACTATGCAATTTCTGGTTTTTATTTCATTTGTATTCCTGCTTACAATGAGACTTTCTTTGGTTGTTTAAACATATGCTCCATTCTGACAGTAAGGAACAATTATGTTTAAAAATGGTCTTTTTTCAAGTTGCTGAAGGATCCCATTTCTACCTTACATGAAAGAAAAGGAGAGTGAGAGAGAAAGAAAGGGAAGGAGGAAGAAAGGAAGGAAGGAAAACAGACATATGATTACTATATAGTGAAGTCCCTTGAGAAGGCCTAGGGCTCAAAAGAAAACTCAAGAAGACATAAAGGCACTTTTGAGTGACAAACAGCAGCAATATATATGTGTGCATAAATAAAACCTACAACACACCTATTCAGAATTTCTCAATTAAAAAAAAAAAATTAGTCTCCAAATGCCCCCAAAGGTTAAATTTTGATCAAAGGACTTTACATAAAATTATAATTTCATGAACATTCTTTCTAGCAAATAGACTAAAAGCTCCTTAGGAAAATAAACTGTGATTTGTTATAAACAATTAATATAAATCTCACCAAGTAGTTCTGAGCCAACTTGCTGGGTTTACTAAATTGAGTTGACTCCCTTCTCTCTTACTTTCTTCCCTCCTTCCTCCTCCCTACCTTCCTTGTACCTTTCCTTCTCTTTTTTCATACATTGTCTCTGTTTGCTTTCCTTCTTCTCCTTCCTTCCCCCTCCTACTTCCTTTCCTTTTCTCTCCCTCCTCTCCCACCTCCACCCCCTCCTTCCCTTCCTTTCAATCCTTTGATGTTTCTTATAGAACGGAATACACATGTAGTTATACATTCTTGGTTCTAAAGTTTAAATCTGCTACACATAAATTATCGATTTGCTCATTTGATTGTTTTGTTCATGCTCTTTACAAACATACAAATTTAAGTGTGTACCAAACATTTTCCTTATTTTATTCAGGAAATATAATATAGAAAAGATTAAAGAAAGGGAATTAGCTTTACTTTTAACTCTTGAAGAGGCTTATTAATGGATATAAAGCTTTTCTTTAAAAGTTGCACAGCAAATTTTCTAATACCTATCATGCTTTAGTGAAATATTTTAAAATCACAATATCCATATACCAGCAATCTCCCATCCATCCTGCCAAAAATGTCTTTACTTTCAAATTAGGCTTCTGCATGCTTTAATCGATTACTAAGGTCAGGGGGAAAAAAACCACTCTTTCTTTCTAAAAAAAAATCTCTTTCTAAAACTTATTATAACAATATTTCCTAAACTGGCTTTTTCCCATACACTTCTTTTTTGGGAAGTGTACATCTGTGTTTCACTTTTAAAGAATTCATCACTCAAATAAGCTTGAAGAATACCCCATAACAAATATACCTTTTGTGTAAATATACTTTATACATTAGCAAAATAAAAGGCTGCTATCTCTCCAATGAAGGATAAGTTTAAAAATGTCTTAAATGATTACATTTGTTTTATTGAAGAATTTTTTCTTCCTATCTATTAATGTTCCCATCAATTAGTTTGTTTTAATCTCAATTTGAAAAGCACTGCCTTCAATAACAGTAATTACTACTGTTACTACATAAGCTCTCTCTGTCAAAAATAAGCTGTTTCTTGTTAGATCTTAGCTTTGAATTTACTCATCACAGGACTACTGATCAAGTCACATATTTTTTGTATGTTCTTTTTCATCTCTTCATATGCTTCATGAAGCATCAGCTCATAAGAATCTACATTACAATACTTTAGGACATGTCTTCACAGCTGGCTTTTAAATCCCTTTACAAAACACATTTGGGTGATAATAGTTATGAGTTATTTAAATCTATCTGGATATCAGAACTGATGAAACCAATTCTGGAGGAAAATACACTGTCTTATTTTTCCTAATAGTACCCAGATCCTTTAAATATTTTGTTAAAATTGTAAGAGGCTGGCTAGGTATTTATGTTTCTCATAATAACAAATCCCCACTGTCCACTTCCTAAAGGACTTTAGTGTCCTTTGTTTTATATTTCATAGTTATTCAACTCATCATAATGATATTATGAGCTGTGTATTACAGAGATTTAGGTAACATCCTGGTATTTGTTCTCTTTGGGTCTGGGAAGATATTTGTACGAAATAGACTACTCATAATTTTAGGTTCCCTCTAGCACAGCATGTCATTTCTCCAAGATACTGTGCACTTTCTGAAGTATAGTAACTTACACATCGTATGGGTATGTGACTATACTATATTCACAAAGTATATATAATTTCAATGATTTGACTCAAAGAGTTTCAATAATTCCTTAATTATTCCTCTATTTTGAAGGTGTTTAATATGATAAGTATTTCTAAGGCACATACCCAAATACTTGAAGTGCTTTAAATAACAACTTAAAACATCAGGCTACCTGTCAGTTATAGGTAATCAACCATCCATTATTCATCTTTTTTCATCCAGCATCTAGCACAGTACCTGTCACAAAGTAAGCATTTAACAATGCTTTTTGAATGAAACATTGAATCAATTATAAAAATCCATTATGATATAGTCAAAATATGTTAAGGTATAACTTCTGATATTGACATCTTCTCAGTTTCTTATTAAATTCAGTAGAACACAGAGTTCATAAACATATGAGTTTCACACTTTTAGTGTTGACCGTCTAGGATAAGTTAGGATGATAAACAAGTTCATACATCTTTATGCCATCCATCAGCTATCAGAGGCGACCCTTGGTCAGTGCCTTAATAAGTGAAAGAACTGTTAGCACAAAAGATCTGAGGCTATCTGCTGGAACCATCAACTTTCATTCTTAAATTACAGTGCTTCTGGCAATGTTATATTTTATGAAATTGCTCCCTGCTTCCTATGCTGAGATGAGAGTTGGGTGCCCTAAATGCACAACATATTTTGGGTGCTTTTAGAGCTTTATCTCTTTTTACCATTATTTCCATGATAAAATCTTCCAATAATATTGGAACTAGACCACATTTTCTTAGAGCCTTTTTTTCTCAGTAAAAGATGGGTTTTATTATCTCTTAGGACACTGCCTCTCTCATATTTGTTTTTAAGATGTGCTAAGTTAAATTTTATATTTACATTTCAGATTCAATTTTACATTGCTATTCTCCAGTTTTATGCTGTATTCAGTCAACAGTGCTATTAAACAATAGCATAGCGTCACTGTTCTTTTCCTCTATAGAACTTGTCTCAGTTTGTAACTAAAAGTAATTTCTGGGACTATTTGTTTAATGCTCATTTATAGTAACAGGCTGTAAATTTCATAAAGACAGGGGTTATTCCTGCTTTGTTAGTAGAATACCTGGCACACTCATTTGTGCAAGAGTGTGTGCTTAGTTGCTTCAGTCATGTCTGAATCTTTGCGACCCTATGGACCGTAGCCCACCAGGCTCCTCTGTCCATGGGATTCTCCAGGCAAGAATACTGGAGTGGGTTGCCATGCCCTCCTTCAGGGGATATTCCTGATCCAGGGGTTGAACCTGCAATCTTGTGTCTCGCAAATTGGGAGGTGGGTTCTTTACCACTAACATCACCTGGGAAGATCAAATATAATATTTACATACATGAATAAAATATTAATCACTTTACAGCTGGTCATGCATACCTGCAACTTTACCTTCAATTATTTCTTATGAACCTAAACTACATATCTTTAATCTATATGCAATAATTATAATATATTTATTTCAAAGGAAGAATTTAATATATATAGCAACTAAACACTCCATGGGACCCATTTCAGATTTCCTGTTAGATAAAGGCTAAACTAGTGTAAAGTTATGGTCATCACTCTTTGTATTTTATTTTGAAGGTATTCTATCAAAAATATCTCAATTTGATAGGCGTATGAAGAACTCACAAGTGATAATCATAAAAATTAAAGATTAATCTCATCTTGAAAACAAATTACCAGCTCATAACATAATCACAGAACAGTAAATGAGTGCCATACATGATCATTTCTCCATGATAACTTATGATCTTTCCACACTGGAAATCTATGAACATCATTTTCCTGCTTAAATATTTTTAGTGGTGCTCTAAAGCTATTGAACAAGTTTCCCTGGTGGCTTAGTGGTAAAGAATCCACCTGTCAATGCAGAAGATGCAGATTCAGTCCCTGGGTTGGGAAGATTCCCTGGAGAAGGAAATGCCAACCAACTCCAGTATTACTGCCTGGGAAATCCCATGGACAGAAGAGCCTGGTGGGCTACAGACTTTGGAATGGCAAAAAAGATATGACCTAGTGACTAAAACAAAACAATAAATCTATAGACTACAAGCTCAATTCCTAATGATGTCCATTTCTTCAACGTATCACAGACTTCTCAGACTGTATACTAACATTCCATTAGTACAAACTATGAAGTTCTATTTCTCTGGAGAGCCCTGTTTTCATACTTTCTCCAATTTTCTGGTTGAACATCCTCAACCAGATAATCTGCTGCTCATCTTTCCCTAACTTTGTACACTTTTCTTTGGCTGTCACAGAGATATACAGGATCCTTCTTCTTTGGAGTCATAGCACATAGCAGATACCCTAGTATAACATTTGGTATGTGGTATTCTAATGTTTTGCTATATATCTTTTCCTATTGAATAATTATATGGGGGTTTCCCTGATGCCTCAGACTGTAAAGAATTTTCCTGCCATGTGGGAGACCCAGGTTTGAGAGCCATGTATGAATATTTTTTATTATTAATTATTACATGTACCAACACAGGTGATAGATTCTAATCATTACATATACATACACAGGTGCTAGTCATATAGGGATGAACAATGTAACATGAATCCTGCCCCAGTTGAGTTTTTACTGTAACACAAAACGCATGTATTAAATAACCTTTGCAACTATGAGAATGACTATAATGAACACCATATTATAGAAACATGTGACATATTGAACTATGTTAGTCCGCTGACTTTGTACGCAAAAAGGGTTGCATTATTTTGAAGATCATAGGGACAATAACTCTTCTTTCTCTTTGGCTGCCTTTCACCTATTTTTCCTCTATTTCCTTTCTATATGCATTCCTGGTTTAGAAGGGTATATATGAAAATGGCAAACAATAATGAAAGCACCCCAAACTTCTTTTGTTGATTTTTCTAGATACAGAGAACTAGTTCAAGATATTGGGTTCATGGTGGAATGGAACCAAATATAAATGCTTCTATCAATGTAGAAATGTGGATATACCACCAAGGATCATCAAACATATATATATTTAAGATAAAATTTTAAAAAGTAATTAAGCTAAATACCTATATTCAAATTCTATAACTGGCTTAAATTGGATAGAGATTGTTTGGTTTTTTTTTTCCTCTGTTGTAGACCTCAAAATTCAAAGTTTTAAGACCTCTATGGAAAAGGATTCTACTTAAAGGAATATTTGTAGAATCCTCAGGAGAATATTTAAGCATCTAAGATCACAGAAGAGATGAGTATATGAGGCACACAAAATGTATCAATGCACATGCATGCTGTCTCGCAATACGTCCGACTCTTTGTGATGCTGTGGACTGCCATCAACCAGGCTGTTCTGTCCATGGTATTTTCCTGGCAAGAACACTGGTTGGGTTGCCATTTCCTACTCCAAAATGTATCAATAAAAACCTTCAAATTGTAGAGTAGATATTCTATCCAGTTGCCTTTTATTACTATTCTGAATATTCTTTGACTTGTGTGAAAAAAAGAATAAGAAAGGCAAATGTTATCAGCACATAATGAAAAAGTAAACTATTATCACTTGTTCTGACCTATTTCATACATATTAGTTAAAAGTGACTGGTGAAGTAGATTTGTAGTCACATTGCTACATATTAAATCATGAAACTCTGACGTAAACTATGAAAACAGAAATAGTTTCATTCTAGAAACCCTGTCTTCCTAACAATTTTTTCATCTGCATGATAATCATTTGAATAGTGATAAGAGTCATAAGGTCAGGAATACTTTCCTCACTACGATGTTTTTGTTCCAAGTTCAATATTAAACTTTGATGAATGTATTATAATAGCTGGACAATCGGAAATAAAATCATCATCCTATTTAAACTTCAAGAACCCCCAAACTGGGAGAGAATAATTTTTTCAGGAGAGTAAAATACCTGTCATTTAGCAATGGGTCCCCCATTTTTGTGATACCAGGGGCCTGTTTTGTGGAAGACAATTTTTCCATGGACTGGGGCATGGGGGATGGTTTTGGGATGACACAAGCACATAACACTTTTTGTGTACTTTTCTATTATTATTACATCAGTTCTACCTCAATCATCCTACATTAGATCCTGGAGGTTGCAGACCCTGGCTCTAAGGTAGAGCTCAAGTCAGTTTTTCAATTTTGCCAACTTTTGGTTCTCCCCAACCTCTACCACTCTGATTCCCTGCATTAAATAACAGACTACTAGTTGATGTTCAATATTGCATTCCCCCTATTTGATGTTAAATTTGTTTTCCTATCTAAATTTCTATCTAATTTTTTAAGTCTATCTCCTTAAGAAAAGGGATGATCTATATTTATATTTTATGTTCAGTATATTACAGATCCAAACTGGTTGAAGAATGATAAAATTTCTTATACATTGACAAAATTAGAAGGAAACAAACATATCTTCAGAGGTAATCCTCTCTGAATACAACCTGGATTCTGTTTACTAAATACTCAGGAAATGTTAAGAAAAAAAAAATTATACTGCTCATTTAGATCAGTTCAGTTCAGCCACTCAGTCCTCTCCGATTGTTTGCGACCCCATGAATCGCAGCACGCCAGGCCTCCCTGTCCACCACCAGCTCCCGGAGTTCACTCAAACTTACATCCATCTGGTTGGTGATGCCATCCAGCCATCTCATCCTCCGTCGTCCCCTTCTCCTCCTGCCCCCAATCCCTCCCAGCATCAGAGTCTTTTCCAGTCAGTCAACTCTTCACATGAGGTGTCCAAAGTACTGGAGTTTCAGCCTTAGCATCATTCCTTCCAAAGAAATCCCAGGGCTGATCTCCTTTAGAATGGACTGGTTGGATCTCCTTGCAGTCCAAGGGACTCTCGAGAGTCTTCTCCAACACCACAGTTCAAAAGCATCAATTCTTCGGCACTCAGCTTTCTTCACAGTCCAACTCTCACATCCATACATGACCACAGGAAAAACCATAGCCTTGACTAGACAGACCTTTGTTGGCAAAGTAATGTCTCTGGTTTTGAATATGCTATCTAGGTTGGTCATAACTTCCCTTCCAAGGAGTAAGCATCTTTTAATTTCATGGCTGCAATCTCCATCTGCAGTGATTTTGGAGCCCAAAAAAATAAAGTCTGACACTGTTTCCCCATCTATTTCCCATGAAGTGATGGGACCAGATGCCATGATCTTCGTTTTCTGAATGTTGAGCTTTAAGCCAACTTTTTTACTCTCCTCTTTCACTTTCATCAAGAGGCTTTTTAGTTCCTCTTCACTTTCTGCCATAAGGGTGGTGTCATCTGCATATCTGAGGTTTTTGATATTTCTCCCAATAATCTTGATTCCAGCTTGTGTTTCTTCTAGCCCAGTATTTCTCATGATGTACTCTGCATAGAAGTTAAATAAGCAGGGTGACAATATATAGTCTTGACATACTCCTTTTCCTATTTGGAACCAGTCTGTTGTTCCATGTCCTGTTCTAACTGTTGCTACCTGACCTGCATATATGTTTCTCAAGAAGCAGGTCAGGTCTGGTATTCCCATCTCTTTCAGAATTTTTCACAGTTTATTGTGACCACACAGTCAAAGGCTTTGGCATAGTCAATAAGGCAGAAATAGATGTTTTTCTGGAACTCTCTTGCTTTTTCAATGATCCAGCAGATGTTGGCAATTTGATCTCTGGTTCCTCTGCCTTTTCTAACACCAGTTTGAACATCTGGAAGTTCACAGTTCACGTACTGTTGAAGCCTGGCTTGGAGAATTTTGAGCATTACTTTACTAGCGTGTAAAATGAGTGCAATTGTGCGGTAGTTTGAGCATTCTTTGGCATTGCCTTTCTTTGGGATTGGAATGAAAACTGACCTTTTCCAATCCTGTGGCCACTGCTGAGTTTTCCAAATTTGCTGGCATACTGAGTGAAGCACTTCCACAGCATTATCTTTCAGGATTTGAAGTAGCTCAACTGGAATTCCATCACCTCCACTAGCTTTGTTCATAGTGATGCTTTCTAAGGCTCACTTGAGTTCACATTCCAGGATGTCTGGCTCTAGGTGAGTGATCACAGCATCATGATTATCTTGGTCATGAAGATCTTTTTTCTACAGTTCTTCTGTGTATTCTTGCCACCTCTTCTTAATATCTTCTGCTTCTGTTAGGTCCATATCATTTCTGTCCTTTATCGAGCCCATCTTTGCATGAAATGTTCCCTTGGTATCCCTGATTTTCTTGAAGAGATCTCTAGTCTTTCCCATTCTGTTGTTTTCCTCTATTTCTTTGCATTGATCACTGACATGTCTAATTTCCACATGTTTGTGTGTGTCTAAATTTGAACTAAATGAATTGAACTCATATCATGCAAGGACAAATAAGTTTAAATATAAGCACCTTAATTCTCCATGTTGAAAATAAAGGACAAGACCTTATTTCCCCCTTTTCTAGAGCACTTGGCTTGGAAGATTGTGTTTTATAAGTTTTTCTTTCCCTATAGCTTCAAAATGTATATAAATCTTTTTAGGAGCTAAATAAGCCACTTTTCAGTTTTAAGGAATGTCTTCCTCAAGGACTTGGGGCCTGTCTTTTTTTGGGGGGAAGGGGATTGGGGGGGAAATATAATCATAAGGAATCTAATGTCCCATCTCCTAGTTTCTGTGAAAGAGTAACAGCCTACTTTGGTGGGACCTCACTCCAAACTGCAAACCCTCCTCTTGTCATAACAAAAGTTATCTTAATTTTTCTTTGGATGAATTCAGTTAGCTAACACAGATATTCACTGCAATCATCAAATCAAATTATCTAATCCAATAATATAAACATGATTCTACCCATGTTGAGTCTCAGAGAGGCTTAGTGACTTCACCTATGACTCCTGGGACACTTAGGTGGAACAAAGATTTGTGTTAAGTCATGTCTACAATGGTAGGGCAACACATGCAAGGTACTCATCTTTGGAATTTAGTGCTTATACATTTTACTTCTGTGCTTTGACTTTTTTTCTTTTCCTTAATACCAGTGATTCATTGATCTTACTTAGTCATGCTAACCAAAGGATGACAGTCTGGCACAGTCAATCAGGCTAACTAATCTATAATGTAATTTGAATCCATGGCCTTGGAGTAATCACCACAAGGCACCAACAAAATAAATTCATGGTCTAATGTTTGCATATAAAATCTATCAGGACAAACTCTGTTTTCATGAGAATTATCCATGTATTTATTGTTTAGGGACCATGTGGTCAACATTTACAATATTAATGAAGGCTGCTTACATTGGTGCTCACAATTCATCAAATTCCCTCTGGAAACTTCCTAGATTCTAGCTTTCAGAGTTTGTTGATAATGTCTATGGAGCACGCATAGCTTACAAAGACTCATCTGTTTTCAGTGACATGAAATCTAGGCTTTAGAAAATATGGCAGGAAAATACAGGTGTATTTTGGCTTTTTGTTTGTTTGTTTGTTTAATTTAGGCTCTGAAAATTATTAGATCTCGATTGAGACTTGCAAAATCACTTCACCAACATTAAAATTATGCTGCTTGTGCAATGAAAAAATAGAATGCATTTTAATGGAAGGTTTGACCTGCAGAAAGATGAATAATTTGCATCAATTTTTGTGCATTATGTTCAACTAATGAAGACAAATGTATTCATTCATTTTAGTAAAGCTGAAGAACTAAAGACCAGCAATTTTATGCATCTATGATGAATATTACAGTACTTATTATATGATGAATTGGGAATTCTAGAATTGGATGGTGAGCAAAACAGGGGAAAAACATGCTTCTCATACTGATTTCTATTTTTATAAAATGGGCATCTGCCTTAAACAAACAACATGCCTCTTTTTAGTACTGATCCCAATCTCTCACTTAGTCAAATAACAAGAAATAAAGAAGCAGTGAAATCTCATGCATTTAACATTAGAAAATACAAGAAAGAAATTTTACATTGTTCACATGTCAAAGTGATATCCTTCTACCATAAAGAGTCCACGATACAACCTATTGTGACTTTAGGCTGATTATGTGGAAGGACATTATAATGAGATAAAAGTAACTTAAGAATTATTAATAGAGCGATAGCTATTTTATATTTGTTAATACAAAATATGTTAGAAAATAGTTTACAAAGGTAATATTAAATTCCAATTGTGAAGTAAGAATGTATCTTATTTATAATTGCATATGAAAGAAATAAATATATAATAGAAATAAGATGCAAATAATTTTGTGTAAATAGAAATAAAATGTAAATACATTTACATAGAAAATTTAATAGAAATAAAATGTATATAACAATTTTGTGTCTGATAAAATTGTCTTTAAATTTAACCCTAGTATTAAAGACATATATAAAAAATAAGAGACATTTATAAAGCCAGTATCTTTGCATTCATCTTTACTTTGTCTCTATATTGCCTATTAAGTTCTTCATATATTACATACCAGTAGTTTTCTATGATAGCAGTAGTTTTCTATGATATGAGTAATTTAATGTGGATTTAGTTCACAGAAATAATTATACATTGACTATTTAAACTTACTAGTGATGTAACCCCACAAGTTAAGTAGGGATACATAAGGTTACAGAAAATTTTAGCATTGTGGATGATAGGCACATAAACAGTATTTCCTGCATCCCCTTTTCAGTTGACTAGTATTTCCCATATATTATTTACTGATGAGGCACCAATAAATGGATGAACTCTACCACTAGCTTACTTTTAAAGATAGAAACAGTTTTAATGGGACCCTACAGACACTTTACAATATTTCTATCAAACTGAACACAGCAAAGCAAAATAACACCAACTGGCTCTAATGGATTTCTCTAGATTGCTGCTTTCCTACCAGCTCACAACTGCTGAGTCTGCCTAGTCCTCAAAGTGCACTATGCACTCAAAATTCCGAAGACAGAAGCCAAGAAGGCTTTTAGTATGGGTGGTCAGAAGGGAGACAAGGCAGCTGAAAATGCCATTAAGTAGAAATGCTCCCCATTCAACTACATAGATTATAACCTATGCTGAATTAACAAGCAAGACTGCAACCCCTCACACACATTTTAGTATTCCTTAATGAAAACTGCTGTGATTTGTTTTTTGCTTTAACCCCCACCCCGCATCCAGTTTTTGTTGTTTTAATTTGAATGGATGAAAAGGAATTTCAGTTAACTTATTATAAGAACACCAAAACTTCAAAAATCTACCATACCATAAATATCACATTAAAATAGCACCACTGCATTCTGAAAAACTATGAAAGGCATTTAATGTCACCATGAGCTTAATTAAGCCAGCTTATGCTTATTTAGCATTTACCTTCGAATCATTGTTGATTGCTCCACTAAGGTATTTTGTGTAAACAGAGCTTCCCTAATTAAATAGCTTCTATCTGAGTCATTCAGTGAGTCTACAACATGCTTTGGGCGGTAATCATCACACTCAGAGTGATGAATGGTCACAGCAGGGCCCTAGATGAATCATAGGAGGCCCAGCAGGCTCAAAGGACACATGGACTTTTGGGGGAAAAAACAGAAAATACGCATGAGTTTTGAAATATTTCTCAATACTCAGTTCAGAAGAAACATAGTATTTCTGTTTAACCTCCTGCACTTAACCACACATGCCTCTATGACAGTAACTAAAAATCTGAGTAACAGTAAAAGCAAGGGAAAGGGAGTTCCTCTTTGATCACATTTACAATATTAATAAAAATAGAATTTTCATTTCAGTTTATGGCTCCTGCAGGTATAGACTCAAAATCCTGAGGAATTTCTGGTATCGATCTAAATTTCCAGAAACGGCCTGCATTGCTTTGCTTTGAATAGAGTATCTCCTTAACTTTTGCTGGGAAAAGAAATTCAAATACCCTTTTATTTTTCACACCTAAAAACATTAGTTTTAAAAATTTATTCCTTATAATTAAACAAAATTTTAAAATTAAGTAAATACAAGTTATCAAAAAATCATCACTATTCTTGAACAAGATTATATAAAAGGGAAATGTTAATTAATGAGTTGAGATATTCAGGTTATAATGTTGGTTGAAAGTTTATGGTATGTCAGAATCTCATTCAAGTACTAGAGTTGCATGTCATTTCATTTATTAATGACTTAAGTAATAATTCATGAAATTATATTTTTGGCAGAGCTATGACATAAAAAATCATAAATTACTGGCTGATTTTTTTTTCCCTCAGAAGCATTTGAGGGGTTAAAGTGTGAAATGCCTCTTTCTAGATTATACTACTTTGATGAATTTATATGAGTTAATAAGACTCATAATGTATTGGAGACTCAAAATCATTTAATTTTGTGCTATGCTTGAATTAATAAAATAAAATTTACTAAGTTAAAAATTTAATATTATCAAGTCAAACAGAAGAAAACAAGTTATCTGAACAAGAGAAACAAAAAGTATATTGTAATACCTGCAGGTGACTGATTTGAATATTTATTCCTTTAAGTGTAGTTATCTTATTCAGAATTAGGCTAAAAATAAAGTGTATGTTGAATATATTAATAAAGAGACATTTTAATAAATTTAAATTCAATATTTTTTGGCAGTGAAAATAAAAATATGGTGAAATGTTCTTCCTAGTCTATAATTTTGCTATTTCAAAGTATTATTAGATATTTTGAATTTGTATAAATATATACTGATAACTTTATATTAAAATTCCAAGAAGGTCCTTATAAAAGAAATTTATCATGTGCTAGCTTCTAATTTTTAAAAATTCTCTATTTAAAACACTAATATATTACATTATTACACCACACTAACTACACTACAAAGATGATTCCACATAGATATATAATCCAACTTGATTTCTATAAGTTTCTCGTGCAAGTGACCTTGCAAATATCAGTGACTATTTTTTTGCAATAACTAAGCTTTTTCAAAACGGCAAAAGTTGATCTGATCAGCTGAGCTGAGTAGATTAAAGAAAAAAAAAAAAAGACTACATCCTAAGGCTTATAGCTTAATTTGTTTTGTTCTCTCAATTTATCTATAAGGTTAGAATGAGAAGAAATAGAAATTCCAAATGTTGTGTATTTTTGTTAATTTAGAAAGTTACATTAAAACTAAAGTATATATATTATTATTTTAAATTGTTTTATATTTTTCTTATAAGTCAATATTTTATAGTAAATACTGTCAAGGGTAGGAATAAAAAATCTGCTCTTTGTATAGGTCCCATAAACTATAACAGGTAGCTTCCCTAGAACTGATTCAACTATTATCTTTCCTTTTTAAAATAGCTTTCACATCCGAAATATCCCAGTGAGTTTTTGAGAATTATATACTATTTTGATTGATTGGGCTTCCCTTGTGGCTCAGCTGGTAAAGAATCCACCTGCAATGTGGGAGACCTCGGTTAGATCCCTGGGTTGGGAAGATCCCTTGGAGAAGGGAAAGGCTACCCACTCCAGTATTCTGGCCTAAAGAATTCCATGGACAGTCTATGGTGTTACAAAGAGTTGGACACGACTGAGCAACTTTTACTCACTTTGATTTGTAGCAAGTGAAAGTGAAAGTGAAGTCGCTCAGTCGTGTCTGACTCTTTGGACCCCGTTGACTGTAGCCTACCAGGTTCCTCCATCCATGGGATTCTCCAGGCAAGAATACTGGAGTGGGTTGTCATTTCCTTCTCTAGGGGATCTTCTGGACCCAGGGATCGAACCCAGGTCTCCCACATTGCAGGCAGATGCTTTACCCTCTGAGCCACCAGGGAAGCCCCTGATTTGTAGCAAGCATGTCCTCAAAGCAGAACAATATGATAGAGACAGTCTTGGTACACTGATACATTGTATTTACAACTCAAACAAGCAAGTAAACAAAAAACTCTCAAGCTTAAGGTTTTATATTAAATATAAGTCAAATTTCTTTATTTTAATAATTTGAAATTATGAGTGTTATTATGTAACTAACATTCATGAAAAATATCTGTGCTATACTCCAAAGAGAAGCAAGTTAACAGGATGGCCTCCAACAGTTAGAGTTACCCCAGGCGCCTGTACAGTGATGAGGACAGGAACCAAAATGAGATGCCCCAGGCCCCATACTCCAAAGAGGGCCTCCCCAGTGGCTCAGCCTTGAAGACTTTGCCTGCAGTGTAGGAGATGTGGTTGAATTCCTGGGTTGGGAAGATTCAGGAGGATCCCCTGGAAGAGGGCATGGCAACCCACTCCAGTATTCTTGCCTGGAAAATTCCATGGACAGAAGAGCCTAGTGAGCTACAGTCCACAGGGTCACAGTCAGACCTGACTGAGAGGGTTTAGCACGCATACTCCAAAATCCTTATATATCCTCCCCAAATCTTATTTAATTCTCACTACCCTGAATCACTCTTGTTCAATGAGGTCATCACATTGAATAATGTAAGATGCTACACTGATTATTAGCTCCAAAAATTATTTGTTTTCTCTGTTTATAAATCTTGCTGCACCATCATATTTTTAGATGTAGAGTTCATTTGCTCAACAAATAATTGAAAGTCCATGGAGTGCAGGCAATAAACTTGTATAGGCTTACAACAACTAAAAGGCCAAAATCTCTGTCCTCCTCCACATAATGTAAACCAAAGGGGAAGGTATGGATATGCAGGAATCTCACTCCTTTCAGAAACAAAATGAATTTATTTTCTTCAGTTCTTTCCAAACGAAACTGTGAAGCAATAGGAACCTATCAATCACTGCTTCCATTCTTCATACGTGTTTAAGGTGTTTGATTTTTAAAATTTGTTCTGAGACATCAGCAAACCATATTGCTTCACATAATAGTTTCTTGCCCACTTTAAATCAAATTTTAGGAATCTGTCAAGCATATTATCTGAAACACCATATTTAGCATTAAATAGACCTTAGGTTTTCCTAGTCTAACTCTCTAATTTTACTAATTAAAAAAGAGAAATTTAGAAAATGTAAATTTCATGTCACTTGTCCAAGATCACAACAAATGATAAATACTTTGGCAAAATAATGGCAAAGCTTTGGATGGTCTGTTCCCAGTGTGAGCAGTAAAGGAGGTTCATTTTGTGCAGAGAATTTTAAAACAACAGTAGCAACAACTATCACCACACACTGGCAAGTCAAAACATGTCAATTAAAAAACATCCCTCCCTGTAAAATATCTTTTGTTCATCTGAGTTCTAAACACTTATTATCGAGTTTTAACAATCCTACTTATTGAACTTTGAATTAGCAAATATTTATTTTTTATTCTTTAATAAACATTGTACTCCACTTGGCAACTAAACTGGAGAATCCTCATTATACAGCTTAAAAGTGAAAATGAGTCACTCAGTCCTGTCCAACTCTTTGTGACCTCATGGACTATACCATCCATGGAATTCTCCAGGCCAGAATACTGGAGTGAGTAGACTTTCCCTTCTCCAGGGGATCTTCCCAACTCAGAGATCAAACCCAGGTCTCCCACACTGCAGGCAGATTCTTTCTAGTTTTGTTTTGTTTTGCTTTCTTTATTTCAACAGTGACTGTGGAATCATTATTTTTAGTCTACCATATAAATGCTATGCAATGTTACAGGAGTGAATATCTCAAAATTCTCTCAGAGCCAGTTCAAACTATTTTCAGCTATAATGAATCTGAATAAACTTTTTGAAGTTATTATGGTGGAAAATTTTTGGACTTCCTAGATTTTTGAAAGTTGCTAGAAATGATCCCAAAGAAACAAAGACATGGACAGTATTGCAATTTCTAAATTTATCATGAAATGGAATTTTTTATGAATCTGTGCCTTACTTTCTAATTATAGTATACATCTTTGTTGATTTGAAAGAAACTTTTCAAAATTAAAAGCAATAAAATTATGAATGAAGATACATTGAGAAATATGGCTATACCATTTATTAAACGCAGTTACATGAAAATCAATTTTGACCCAGTTGTTGAAAAATTTGCAGAAGTTTCAAAACTATTATAGTGTCATTGTTCACTACTGTTTTTCAAGCACTCGGTCTCTGGTATTTTGTTTCAGCAGCCCAGGTGGACTAGCATATGCACATTCATTTTCTCACTACTTCTGTTGTGGTATCTTCTTAATTGTGACTCTGACACCTGTGCCTCCTTCTTATATGGACTCTTTCAATTACATTGGACTCACGTGGTTAATCTATGGATGTGAAAGTTGGACTGTGAAGAAAGCTGAGCGCCGAACAATTGATGCTTTTGAACTGTGGTGCTGGAGAAGACTCTTGAGAGTCCCTTTGACTGCAAGGAAATCCAACCAGTCCATCCTAAAGGAGATCAGTCCTGGGTGTTCTTCGGAAGGACTGATGCTAAAGCTGAAACTCCAATACTTTGGCCACCTCATGTGATGAGTTGACTCATTGGAAAAGACTCTGATGCTGGGAGGGATTGGGGGCAGGAGGAGAAGGGGACGACAGAGGATGAGATGGCTGGATGTCATTACCGACTCCATGGACATGAGTTTGGGTGAACTGCGGGAGTTGGTGATGGACAGGGAGGCCTGGCGTGCTGCAATTCATGGGGTCGCAAAGAGTTGGACACTACTGAGCGACTGAACTGACGTGGTTAATCCAGGAAGATTTCCCCATTTTAAGATCCTTAACTTAATCACATCTGCAAGGTCCTTTTTAGCAATAAAGGTAACATATTCATATGTTTGGAGGATTAAACCAGGGACATTTGGGGGGAGCCATTTTTATGCCCACAGCATGTATGTATGTACTCTAATATTATGCATTTATTCATTCATTACCTTATCATATAAATATATACATATCCATATATTATACATAAATACTAAGCTCAATAAATGTAACTTTTCATTGTCTTTTCCGGCAATTATTATTATTTCATTCCATGATTGTTATTGAAATTAATTTTATCATATAGAAGAAAGAATGTTAAATAGAATCATTCCTAGTGTAAATTATTCTATGTATTTTACTGGTAAATCATCTGCCAGTACTCTCAAATAAAACATATTTCTTTTAAATAAAATGATTATTCACAGTAACCATTTGCAGCTCATTCTTTTAGTCAGCAAAATCAAATACTATATTCATACACCACTAATCCGAAAAAATAAAGTTCCAAAAAATTTATTTTATTCATCGAACTTTTTTTTAAGTGTAAGATTAAAGAAAAGGTCCTTTACGGGGGGTGTTGTGGAGTTTTTCAACTCTGATATAGTAAAAATGTCTACTGACCATTTTAGTAGAAATCATTTTTTCTTTTGTAACTTATTCCTTTAGAAGCAGATGTCCAACTATTTTCCTGTTTTTATACAGTCACAGAATATAGCAAGATACATTTGTTTGAAGCAAAATTTCTAACAGCATATGGAGGCACTGTTTTTTCTCCCTTCTCACAGCAACTAGGATTAATGAACAAAGAACAAGCCACTGACATGAAACCTACCCATGGGGGTGCCAACGCCATAACCTTTGGAGTCTATGAGGCCACCAATCTGTGTCAGGTTACAGTTCCGCTGGGTGACAAACTCGATGGTTGTTGACTCCATTAGGAAAGCATAATCAGAGGTGAGGACTCTCTGGATTCCTTCTTCATTACTTTTGACGAGCACAGACTGCCTCCTGCTACTCATAAAGGCCCACATTTTGTCATATGTGGAGATTTTTGATTTCTGGGGAAAAACAGGATACATAAGAAAAATATTCCTTAGTTTCCATGTGACCCTACAATATTTTGATGAAATTAACTATATTTAGTTTGCTCATAATACTGTATAATTGTATTATTAGTAACAGTGATAGTAAACAACAACAACAAAAAATCAAAATCTGCGAAGAAACATTTCTCAGAGCAATTCTTCATCGTATTTCCAGGCATGGAGCAGATTTATTTAGCAAACATATAAAAAATGCCCTAAGATTCAAAAGATCACAACTAGTAAATCATAGGAGGCAATAAAAAAAAAAGAATAAAACAGACTAATAAGGGATTTTTGTGTTTGTATCTCACATGCGTATCTCATATGTACAATTTTATCTTTCAACATTACTATAACATCAAATTTGGAAAATGCAGACACTGGACACCGATTGACACTATAAAAGTGTAAGAGATTTTTTTCCCCCTGAATTCAGTTGTTGACTATAAGACAGATGTTACATTATCCCCCCAAGGACACATACAAATATAAGTTGTAGAGACGAGAGGAATTTGTTACAAATAAGGATATTACAAGTAAGATGACTACATTTCTGCTGAGACACAATCTGGACACCATAGAACTTCTTTTAACCTGCCTCAGGACAACAGGAAATCAATCATCCAGGTCTTACTAACTAAGGATTCCTGGACCAAGAAAATAGAAGAGTTTTTATATCCTGCTGGAAATTCTCAGTAGGGCTTCAGTACGACTTATTGCTAAAGGAAAGGAATGGGTTTTGTTCAGAAGGCACTGGTAAAACATAAACAGGAAGAAGGTTAGCATCTGCTTATGGAAAGCTAATTTGTGAAACCCTTACCTTAGTTTCATTCTTATACCAACACAAAACATAATATTCCAATTATAAACACAAGGAGGATTTTCACCTCATTGGTTGTTCTGCCATAAAACGTTGAAACTATTTTCCAATAAATAGGTATACAGTCTTTTGAAGTTTAAGCATGTATTTAGTCCTACATGTTCCAGGACATAAACGTGATATTATTCCTTCCACTAAAAGTTAGTACAGAATAATATTTTTAAAAATTATGGCACTATTTCAATGAAAACATGGAAAGAAAAAATTAATTTGGAGGTGGGGAAATACCTAATGGTGCATTATGTGCTTTATAAAAACAAGTATAGCTTTAGAGCTAAGAAGCAATAAAAATGTAAACCTCTGCTCTCCAATGAACATTAAAACATGCCGAAAGGCCAGTCCTTGAAAGAAGGCAGCTAGAGTACCCAGAATGAGATTGGCATGATAACAAATTTGGGCAACAAATTGCGGTATGTCAGTTGTTTTTAAGGAAAATAGTCAAATGTTTGGAGTAGAAATGGGAAATGAAAGGAATAGTTAAGACTATGGTGATATTCTTACTGGAATAATTATGACCAATAGTGAGGTTTTGCAAAGATACATCTTGCTATCCAAATTAGGAACATAATGAGGCTAGCTACAACAAGTTCATGTCCTTTCAAAGGTAAAAAATATTTTCTCCTAATGTTTTGGATTAAGTGAGGTCAAAATACAAAATAAAATCAAAATCAGAGCTCACCTTCAGATTAAAGAGATTTTATGTAAAAAATAAAATGGACACAGTTTTTGATTTAGTGAATCTGTGACTGATAATAAACACAATCCCATGGATGTAATACTAAAAATTCATGTATCAAAATTGCATGTTCATTACTTGACAATTTAAAATGTAACATCTTTGTTGTTGTTTAGTCGATAAGTTGTATCTGACTCTTTTGCAGCGCCATGGACCTGCCAGGCTACAGTTTATATATATATATATATATATATATATATATATACACACACACACTCTCTTTTAGATTCTTTTTCCATACAGGCCATTACAGAGTATTGAGTTCCCTGTGCTATACAATAGGTCCTTATTAATAACTTCCTATCTTCCATTTTTACTTAAATATCTCTTAATATACTTCTGATTTTCTTGAATCTATTGTCTATGATTTTTGTACAGCTTTAATCATCTTTCCTGTCTACAGAAAATAAACCTATTCCTAGTATACTTATATGGGATAATAAGTTTTGATAGAAAAGTTACCCAAATTGTTTTGTTTCTCATAATAAACACCCAAATATTTTAATTTAGAAATATTGACTATCTGCTGCTCACTCACATTTTATATGGCTTGCTTGCTAGGTTGGCTGGCATTCTTTGACTACAATTTCCAACTGAGCACAGTCATCTATCAATTATGGCTATAAAACACAACACTGTGTAGCCAGATATGGGAGATAAGATTAAAGTCTTTGTAGATTGCATGTATGTATGTGTTGGTATGTGATGCCTTTAAATTCAAACTATTTTTATAGAAAGTTAAAATACAAAACTAGTCTTTAGGGTCACCTGGAAATTTTATTACTTTTATCATTTTCAGTAGTGAAGATAGTATGGCCATCACTAGTTTAAAAACAAAAGGCTTGAACAACATGAATTTCACTGAAACACTTAAGTTTAAAGCAGCTAAGATTGCTTATACAGTATATGAAGAAAGTATCTGAACAAAACACTTAGGGTGAATATGAAGCTTACTATGTACTTTTCTCTATAAATATGGCCACACATGAAAAATTGATTACCTATACTTAACTAATATATAGATAAATTCTGAATAATGTAGGTCCAAGTCCGAATGATCACTAATTCTTTATCTCTTGTTAAAAAAATATGTTCTTATGCAAACTAACTAATCTCTTTTAATTTTAGTTTACATGGTAGTCAAATATCTACCAAACTTCTAAGGTTTTTGTGAGGATTAAATAAGACACTACATGTAAAAACACTATGCAGTAGTAAGGCATTTTTTTACTCTATTTGTTAAAAAGAGCTTAATACTACCCAGTGCTTGTGTTTTATTTTTCTTAAAAAACACCAAGTAATCTGGTAAAGATGGAAGGTTGAATATCATCTTTGAACACATATTCTCTCCTATGGCGTGAAACTACAAGGCAAAAGAGAATCAGATGAAATGCAGCAGAGACAAAATTTTGGAAGGAGGAATGCAGATAGATGAATTGCAATTGAGCTAATCAACCTTTAAGGCCCCCTTTTCCCCTGCAAAAGTTTCTGAGATTAGCATTTCTATATCCCTCTCAAAGCCAAAATGATTAAAGGTCTAACAAAAGTAGAATATATTGGAAAACTGTCTTAAAAACAACTATCTTTGTGACTGCTCCATCCCACCCAAGCAAAGGCCAAGAGGTTTTATTCTGTGGGAAGTAAACAAGAGTACACTGGATGAGTTGATCTAGGCAAGCCACACTGAAACCAGAAGGAACATGTTGGAATCTATAACCAATGTTGAGATCAGTCAGCCCTCTTGTTTGTCTTTGACCTTTGAATTCCTCCAGGAAGATATTTTTAAGCAAAATTGAACTTCTCTAAAGAGACAATAATAATATTAATAAAACAATAACAACAAAAAAGGTAATAATAGCAGTTAACACATATAGAGTTCAGCATGTGCCAAATATTATTATAAATTATTTATACATATTAAATCATTTAAGTCTTATAAGATTTCTATTAGGTGGTAGATATTTTTGTCCCCATTCTAAAATTAGAAAATGAAAACACAGAGCAGTTAATAGTTCACTTAAATTCATGTGGCTTCTTCCTGGCAAAAGCAGAAGGGAAACATGGGTAAATAGGCTATCAGTTCATAGTCTCAATTATTGTACTATAACAACTACATCTAAAGGCACATATCATGGATTTAAAAAAAAAGGAACCACTGCATCACCCTAAAGTGGTTTTTCATCCTTAACTAAGCACCTGTGGCTTGCAGTGAGTCTCTAACATAAAGAATAAAGAATAAAACATAAAGATAAATAATAAACAAAATGACATTAATATCCTTAGCAAGGTAAAAGATATTGCATAAGTTCAAAGAAAAATCCTAAATGGACTTTGTTGAAAGAAAACACATTCAAAGATGAGATACATATTAAAATCTGATATAAAAAATGGAATCCTCAAGTGAAATGTAGAATAAAAGAGGATTTTTAAAACAGTGCAACTGACTTGACCTCTAATTTCAAAATATATATATTAAATACATATGGAATTGTGCTAATACTCTAAGATCTAATGCGTAAGGAGGAAATAAGGAGACTCAGCTAGTTTTACTTCCAGTAAAATAGAAAATTGTTGAATACAATAAAAAAGTAAAGTAAAAAAGACCATAGGATCTCTAAGGTTAAAAATAGTATATGAAAGCTTTACAAGTGAAATACTAAGAGGAAGAACTCATTTAAAGTCAGTAAGCAGGTGATTAAAAACAAAAGTAAAAAATATTTGTGTATTCTCTGAAAATTTATGTTCACTTACTTAGAAATAAGGAAATATCAAGTTGCCATGTGAACTAAAGCTCATAGGTGGAAGATGGGGCATGTTAAAAGATTGATCATATATTATGTCCTCTCAATCTCCTCTTAGACTAAGGTTAGCTTCATTCCACAAAGTAGCTGGTGATCATTGCCAAGGGACAAGATACAATCAGGGATGGAGAATAAGCTGCTGAACCAAATGTAAACAAGTCTTTGAAGGTCCTCCAGCAACAGTGACATAGAGAAGTGAGGACTACACAGAGCACCAGAAAAGACTAAGGAGTTGGAATATAGGTTGGCACCACTGATGCCAAATTAATTAGGAAGGACAGTCTAGAATAATGTACTATTTAAGAGAAACATGAAAAATGAAAGCCAGGTAATAAACTAAGCATGAAATATTATAAATTTTCCGTAAGGCAAGAATTAAGATAATGGCAAATTAGTCAAGTTAAAAAATGAATTAGTGAAAAAAAAAAATTAAACATAAGAACATCTTGTTTCACTCCTTTCCTTCACAGGTGAGTATACTAAGGCTACTTGATACAAAAAAAAAAAAAAAAAAAAAAAATTAGTAGTGAAGGCAGATTTTAAATAGAAACTTGCTCATAGGATTTACGACATCATGATTTTAATGAAGAATTTTAATTTTATAATGAGACAATAATGTCTTTAGCAAAAATGAAAAATATTTCTAAGTATTATCATTATAGCTATGTTGTACACAGTAATATAAAGTCAAGTAAATAAATTAAATCAAGTCTCATAGATATTGTTTGAAATGAATAGTAAAATCAAAGCAATGAAAGGAAAAGTGTTAGTTGCTCAGTCGTGTCCAGCTCTGCGACTCCATGGATGATAGCCCACCAGGCTCCTCAGTCTGTGGAATTCTCCAGGCAAGAATACTGGAGTGGATGGCCATTTCTGTCTCCAGGGGATCTTCCCAAGCCAGGGACTAAATCTGGGTCTCCTTCATTACAGGTAGATTCTTTACTGTGTGAGCCACCAGGGAAATATATTTAAAATATTCGAAATAAAATATTCTGATTTTCTCACACAACTACACCACCACTTTAAACACCAGAGTAAATTTCTTTCTTTTGGGGTGTGTGTATATGTGTCCCATATTAAGGACACTTTTCCTTCTATATTACATTGGGCAGATTTAGGACGCCAACGTTTAGCAGTGTTTATTTTATCAAAATGCTGAGGCTTGTAAGTTGACTTGGTTTTTGCTATATCAGCATAAAACCAATAAAACAAATTCATGAGGCACTGTCTCTTTATAATAGCAGCTTTCAGAGGGTATGAAATGTAAACAAACAGATTAAAAAAATTCTTGTTAAGAATAAGAAACACAAGACTTTTAAAAAATTCACAGATGCCAAAAGATGTTGTGCTTTAAAAATAACATTCAGTATACTTAAAAGCTTTTAAATATATAGATGATGATTCCAAATGTAAACATATACAACTTTAGTTTCTGACAGAACTCAAGATAAACTATGCAACCTGAAATTACCTGGCTCTTTTCAGATCTCCAATAACTAATGGGTTTTAGGCAACATTTTTCCTGAGCATTCTAGAGAGAGACATCTAGAACTGGTAAGATATTAGTGTAGGAATGTTGTTGCTGTTTAGTCGCTCAGTAGTGTCTGACTCTTAGTGATACCACTAACTGTAGCCCACCAGGCTCCCCTGTCCATGGAATTTTCCAGGCAAGATTATTGGAGCAGGCTGCCATTTCCTTCTCCAGTGCTTTGAAATTTTGTTTCTATCCCATCTAAAATGTTATGAAAGCCAATCAAGTAAGGGTTATTCTTGTACCACTGGCATAGAACTTTTATTGTGAACAACATATTTTACAAATTCAAAGCCATCTTTAAAAAAATATCTTTGACTTAAATTGTTTAGCATGCAAGTGAATTATTCTCCCCACTCCCTTTGCTCGATGTCAAATACAAATTAAAATTCAAATAAAGCAGAGGGAGCTCAGCTGGGTCCTCTGTGATGACCTTGAGGGGTGGGATGTAGGGATGGAAAGGAGGTTCAAGAGGGGGGGAATATAGCTGATTTATTTCATGGTACAGCAGAAACTAACACAATATTGTAAAGCAATTATATTCCAATTCATTTTTAAGTAAATGCAAAACCAGAAAAAAATAAAATTCAGAAACCATTTTGTGTTCATGGGCCTATAAACCTATCCAATACCCTAAAAATGGTAAGAAAATGTTTATGAGACCTCTGGAAATAAGAATTTAAATTAACTTTTTATGCCTGTTCTAGAGGAAAGCTTATTTTATTGAATAAGAGAAGAAATCTTTAATATTAATCTAGTTTGAACTATTATGACCACAAAGCATCAATAATACAAAGAAAATCCAGTACTATTTTGTAATGTTTTTTAAAACATAATATTTGAAGTTTTGGCTACAACTCAGATTCTTTAAAAAAGTTTATCAAGTAGTTGTTGTTTAGGGCTTTTTGTCCAACTCTTTGTGACAACATGGACTGCAGCCTGCCAGGCTCCTCTGTCCATGGGGTTCTCCAGGCAAGAATACTGGAGTGGGTTGCTAGTTTCTTCACCAGGGGATCTTCCTGATCCAGGGATCAAATCTGGGTCTCATATTGCAGGCAGATTCTTTATCCTCAGAGCCATCAGGGAAGCCCTTTTATCTAGTAGCATAGCACCTAAAACACCTTGAAGTAACTTTAAAGATATACTTCATTTATGTTAAGAACCTGTTTATTTTTATTTTAAAATATAAAACATTCATGAAACAATAATTTATCTCCTAAACCATAATGCATAGCAGAATTAGTTGAACTCTGATGTATGAATGGATATGATGAAGTACTAGAAGAAGAGGCAGTAATCTCTGATGATTTTTCAAAATTACCAAAGTAAACTTGGTGTCATTGGCACTTACTCAAAGTATTCCTTTTCAATAAATTCCACATTAGCAATTTTATTTCTAATATTAACTTAAATATTTTATAAAAATGCTATAATAACATTTTTCATATTGTTATGAAAAAGTCAGTATGTAGTCATTCCTAATACGTGATTTGAAAAAGCACATACCAAGGGAGACCTTGGTAAAGGAGAATCTGGCTGAGATTTGCATTTTAATTTTTTATTACAGTAAATAAATTACCAACAACACTGGAACATATGTGCTAGGTAAGAACAGCTGAGCCCTATCTGGACTCATCTGACCTTGGTCACTAGGAAATTAGAGTTAATTCAGGAAAACAGGACTGAAGCCATATGTGGTTCATATCAAAGGTGGAATCTGAGGCAAATGCAGTGATCTGAAAGCATTTGGTTGTTAGCAAACCTGACAGTCCTTGGAATAATCCTGGCAGTTTTATCTCAAAGCATCTGCAATCTCTTAAAACAGGTTATTTGAAGGGAAAGACAATAAAACAGGGAGACTGCTCTTCTTAACATTATTGAAAGTTAGCAGAGGAATAAGACAGAGAATTATGACTGAGCATAATATGATGGACAGCAAGTTTAAAGTTATTTGGTAAAGTTATCCTTTAGAGGAAGATGAGTCAGGATTTGATAGTTCATTCTACCCTGTTTAGAATTCCCACTGATGATTCTTCTGACCATTGCATTTTATTCTTTAAATGAGATATCTTGAAATTTCATGGTCAAATATTTTATTCTCTCATAAATAAGAGCAACCAGCAATAGATTTTACTGTCATTTGGTCAAATTTAAATAAAATTAGGAACCATCTTCACTTGGTCAATGGAAGACCATGAACCACAATTTCTTGGCCATATCGAATAAAATGCTTAACAATTTCACAGAAATGTTAAGGAGGAATAAATGAGAAAATACATAAAGTCACTTTGATTAGCAATAAAACTCTCTAGAGATATCAGGATTTTATTCTTGCTGCAAACTTATATAATCAATCAATGGAGAAACGTAACAACTTTCTTCTAGGATTGCAGCATATACCTATTAAATTCTGATATCTATTCCTTTGCCTTTGGAATAATTTATAATTTATAGGAACATGGAAACATTCACTTGCTTACCCATTCACTCACTTGTTCTTTCATTACAATATTTATTGAGTACCAGCTTAGTAAAAAAGACCATACCAGGCACTGTGGATGCAAAGCTTAATATCTCATAAATGCTGGAAAAGTAAACTAAGAATTATGAAATGGTGTGATAAATGCCACGACAAATGACAGATGAGGTATAACCTAAATTGATGAGGGCATGTATGATATACAGGGCATGTATGTCATCCTTTAGGATTAAAATTAATTACAGTTTTGCTAGGTCTCTGCTGCTGCTGCTAAGTTGCTTCTGCTGCTGCTAAGTCACTTCAGTCGTGTCCGACTCTGTGCGACCCAATGGACGGCAGCCCACCAGGCTCCCCCGTCCCTCGGATTCTCCAGGCAAGAACACTGGAGTGGGTTGCCATTTCCTTCTCCAATGCAGGAAAGTGAAAAGTGAAAGTGAAGTCGCTCAGTCGTATCCGACTCTTCACGACCCCACGGACTGCAGCCTACCAGGCTCCTCTGTCCATGGGATTTTTCAGGCAAGAGTACTGGAGTGGGGTGTCATTGCCTTCTCCAACTAAGTTGCTTCAGTCGTGTCCAACTCTGTGCGACCCCATAGACGGCAGCCCACCAGGCTTCCCCGTCCCTGGGATTCTCCAGGCAAGAACACTGGAGTGGGTTGCCATTTCCTTCTCCAGTGCATGAAAGTGAAAAGTGAAAGTGAAGTCGCTCAGTCGTGTCCAACTCTAGCGGCCCCATGGACTGCAGCCTACCAGGTTCCTCCATCCATGGGATTTTCCAGGCAAGAGTACTTGAATGGGGTGCCATTGCCTTCTCTGTGCTAGATCTCTATCTCCTCTCTAATTGAAACTCTGAAATATAAATAGGTGTGAGGAAAAAAAAATCATCAACATTTGAAACTCTGAAATGAACCATCATTTTCTAATACAATGGACCAGTTAGACCTAATTGATATCTACAGAGCATTTCACCCCAAAACAATGAATTTCACCTTTTTCTCAAGTGTACTTGAAATATACTCCAGGATAGATCACATCCTGGGGCATAAATCTAGCCTTGGTAAATTCAAAAAAATTGAAATCATTTCAGGCATATTTTCTGAACACAATGAGGTAAGATTAGATGCCAACTACAGGATAAAAAACTATTAAAAATACAAACATATGGAGGCTAAACAACACGCTTCTGAATAATCAACAGATCATGGAAGAAATAAAAATGGAAATCAAAATATGCATAGAAACAAATGAAAATGAAAACACGACAACCCAAAACCTATGGGATTCAGTAAAAGCAGTGCTAAGAGGAAGGTTCACAGCATTACAAGCTTACCTCAAGAAACAGGAGAAACATCAAATAAATAACCTAACTTTACACCTAAAGCAACTAGAGAAAGAATAAACATAAAATCCCAAAATTAGTAGAAGGAAAGAAATCATAAAATTCAGAGTAGGAATAAATGACAAAGAAACAAAGAAGACTATAGCAAAAATCAACAAAACTAAAAGCTGGTTCTTTGAGAAAATAAATAAAATAGACAAACCATTAGCCAGACTCATCAAGAAAACAAGAGAGAAGAATCAGATCAGTAAAATTAGAAATGAAAATGGAGAAATCACAACAGACAACACAAAAATACAAAGGATCATAATAAACTACTATCAGCAACTATATGCCAATAAAATGGACAACTTGAAATGGCCAAATTCTTAGAAAAGTATAACCTTCCAAAACTGCACCAGGAAGAAATAGAAAACCTTAACAGGTCCATCACAAGCCAGGAGATCAAAAGTGTAATCAAAATTCTTCCACAAACAAAAGCCCAGGACCAAATGACTTTACAAGTGAATTCTACCAAAAATTTAGAGAAGAGCTAACACCTATCCTACTCAAACTCTTTAGAAAACTGCAGAGGAAACACTTTCTAACACCATACACAAAAATAAACTCAAAATGGATTAAAGATCTAAATGTAAGACCAGAAACTATAAAACTCCTAGATTAAAACATAGACAGAACACTCTCTGACATAAATCACAGCAAGATCCTCTGTGACCCACCTCCCAGAATAATGGAAATAAAAGTAAAAATAAACAAGTGGGACCTAATTAAACTTAAAAACTTTTGCACAACAAAGGAAACTATAAGCAAGGTGAAAAGACAGTCTTAAGAATGGGAGAAAAAAATAGCAAATGAAACAACTGACAAAGTATTAATCTCCAAAATATACAAGCAGCTCATGCAGTTCAATACCAGAAAAATAAATGACCCAATCAAAAAATAAGCCAAAGAACTAAGCAGAGATTTCTCCAAAGAAGACATACAGATGGCTAACAAACACATGAAAAGATGCTCAACATTACTCATTATCAGCGAAATGCAAATCAAAACCACAATGAGGTACCATCTTACACCTGTCAAAATGGCTGTCATCAAAAAGTCTACAAACAATAAATGCTGGAGAGGGTGTGGAAAAAAAAGGGAACCCTCTTACACTGTTGTTGGGAATGCAAACTAGTACAGCCGCTATGGAGAACAGTGTGGAGATTCCTTAAAAAATTGGAACTGCCATATGGACCTGCAATCTGACTGCTGGACATACACACCAAGGAAACCAGAATTGAAAGAGACACATGTACTCCAATGTTCACTGCAGTACTGTTTACAATAACTAGTGCATGGAAGCAACCTAGATGTCCATCAGCAGACGAATGGTAAGAAAGTTGTGGTATACATACACAATGGACTCAGCTATTAAAAAGAATGCATTTGAGTCAGTTCTAATGAGGTGGATGAAACTGGAGCCTATTATGCAGAGTGAAGTAAGTCAGAAAGAAAAACACAAAAACACAAAAACAAAATGTATATTAATGCATATATATGGAATTTAGAAAGATGGTAACAATGACCCTTTATGCAAGGTAGCAAAAGGGACACATATGCAAAGAACAGACTCTTGGACTCTGTGGGACAAGGCAAGGGTGGGATGATTTGAGAGAATAGCATTGAAACCATATGTGAACTAGATGACAAGTGCAAGTTCAGTGCATGAAACAGGGCATTCAGAGCCAATGCACTGGAACCACCCAGAGGGATGCGATGGGGAGGGAGGAGAGAGGGGGTGTTTGGGATGGGGGGACACAGGTACACCCATGACTGATTTATGGTGATGTCTTTCAAAAACCACCACAATACTGTAAAGTAATCAGCCTCCAACTAAAATAAATAAATTAAAAAAAATAGTACCATCATTGCACTTTCAACCAGTACCTTTTCCAGAATTTCTAAACTTTACTGGGAAATGATACAAATCTCATCAAAATATTTTAAGAATGATGTTTATATAATGTCTGTATTGCTGTTACCTATACATATATATGTGTGTGTGTGTATATATATATATATATATATATACACACACACACAAAATGGATTTTTGTTTCTAACTTGTAGAAAAAAAAATCAGTCAGGCCACAGGGAGGAGAGAGAAACGACTTGAATTATTTCTCCATCTATTGGCTAATCAAGTCTACTTAATCACAATAATCATGAATTTAATATGTATAAGGTAATTACATCAATGATTATATAAATCATTAACCTGAGGTATATTTTAATTAGAGGAGCCATATCTTACCCAGATGTTTGAACTTGCCATTTTCTCTAATGCTACGATACTTCCCTCGCATATCTGTGTGCCTCACACAGATTTCACACACACTTTCGCTTCCTTTCAATCTTTGCTCGAACATCACTTTTTTAAAGGGACTTCCCTTATTTATTCTCTTTATAATGCCGTTTCAAGATAACACAGATGTGCCTCCTGCTTTATTTTTATCCATAGCACTTAATAACTGTGCTGTAGAGTACATCACATATTTCCTATTTTTTATTGATGTATTCATTCTGTTCCTAGCTCCTTTTGTTATGAGATAAACTACACAAAGATGGAAAATTTTACCTTGTTTTGTTCATCATTTTATCCCCTTCTACTTAGAATAGTGCCTGATGTACAGTAGGTACTGCTACTGCTAAGTCACTTCAGTCGTGTCCGACTCTGTGCTACCCCATAGACGGAAGCCCACCAGGCTCCCCCGTCCCTGGGATTCTCCAGGCAAGAACACTGGAGTGGGTTGCCATTTCCTTCTCCACTGCTTGAAAGTGAAAAGTGAAAGGGAAGTCGCTCAGTCGTGTCCAACTCTTAGCAACCCCATGGACTGCAGCCCACCAGACTCCTCCGTCTATGGGATTTTCCAGGCAAGAGTACTGGAGTGGGGTGCCATTGCCTTCTCCGACAGTAGCTACTAGAAGTTATTTATAGAAAGTGTGTGTGAGTGCATGTGTGTGTGTTAGTCATTCAGTCACATCCAACTCTTTGTGACCCCATGGACTATAGCCTACCAGGCTCTTCTGTCCAATCAGTCATTTCAATTATATGTTAGGTATCTTCCTTTCAATACCAGTACTAGGTGTAGAGATACACTAGACACCACCACTCAACAAGAGTCATGAAGAATACAAAAAGCAACCAAATAGTCATTAAATAGAATATATACCTAAAAATTGCAAAGGTTGGCTACAGTGTTCTATTAGAACATATAATTATGTTAAAAGTTACTGGCTTAAATGTGTAAAGGAATATTGTGTGCATGCATGCTAAATTGCTTCTGTCGTGTCTGACTCTGTGACCTTAGGAACTGTAGCCTGCCAGACTCCTCTCTCCGTGGGATTCTGTAGGTAAGAATACTGGAGTGGGTGGCCATACCTTCCTCCAGGGGCTCTTCTAGACCCAGGGACTGAATCTGTGTATGTTATATCTCCTGCATTGGCAGGCTGGTTTTTTACCACTAGCACAACCTGGAAACTCACCTAAGCTCCAATGGAAAGCTACTCAGCCATAAAAAGGAATCAATTTGAGCCAATAGATTTTTAAATCATTCTATGTTCTTATAGTACACTGTAGTCAACCTTTGCAATTTTTAAGTGTATATCCTATTTAATGATTATTTGGTTACTTTTTGTACTCTTCATGATGGTTGTTGACTTACAGTGTCAAGTGTTTCTCTAGACCTAGCACAGGTACTGAGAGAAAAGCATCTGATATATATTTGAAGGAATGAATAGAGTACACAAATAAAGTGGTGAGCAATTAGTTATGAAACACCAGGTTATTATAAAAAATATAGTATTGCTGAAGAAGCATCCCCCCAAATTTAGAGAATACATTTTTATTAATTCTAAAGGTATTAACTACACATGAAGTTATTATAGAATAACTGAAAGAAATATTCAGATTGATCATGAAAATGTACTAAATCTAATCTTCATGCAGGTAAGTTTAAATAATGGGGTAATTACCATCAACATAAGGATCCTTTAAAGGAAGGCTCAAATTGATATTGCTATGTATTTTCTCAGCTACTTTTCTTAAAACTACTCAACTTAAAACTTATTATTGTGTGAATCCTATGCTTAGCATTTTAAGAACATAATGCTATTTAAATCTTCTTCATGTCCCTGTGATATATGTTTTGGGATAGCCATCACAAAAATGAGAAAAGTGAGATTAGGGTAATTAAATATCTATCCCAACATTTAAGGCAGACTTGCAACTTGCATACTAAAGCAACTTGCTGTGAGTTTTAACAATGGACACAATTTTGCTGAAATTGCTTTTCTGTAATTAGTTGTTGGTATTATTTAAGGCAGTGATTTAGAGATACACCAAAATAAACTTTCCAAAATAAGTACTGTAGGATGAAGCAAAATAGATGCAAGACAAAATCCCATGGACAGAGGAGCCTGTCAACTACAGTCCATGTGGTCACAACAGTCAGACACAACAGCAATTAAACCGACACCAACAGGTTAAACAATCAAAAGTTTAAAAGGAACACCAAAAAATACTTATGCAAATGAATATATGTAATGGAAAACAACAACAAAAATCCAGTAGAAATACCAAAAGAAAAAGGAAAAAAAACAGAATTATACACAAAATAAGATATAGTTGAAGAGTTTTCAAGAAACATCCTTTGAAGTTAATTCAAAAAAATGATGATTTTAGGTATCTGTTAAGTGATTCCTAAATAAAGCTAAATTTAACCTTAAATTTAAGAGGATGGTAAGAATATTTGTTGTTTGTGTGTGTGTGTGTGTGTGTGATAGAGAGAGAGAGAGAGAGAGAGAGAGAGATGTTGGCAACCTGTTCAATTCCCACTATATCACCTGAGCAAACTTAAATCCACTGGGTACAAAAAGAATATTTTAAGCAGTTAGAGGGTAAATTCAAACCAATTCCAGGATAGTTTACAAGGAAAATGAGTAGGTATCCACCATTAACCAGCACAGGGTTTCGTCCAGGAAGGAATGTCAATAACTACATGCTTTATTTAACACTGTCTGTCAAAGGCATGGCAGAGACAACTTGAATGTGTTCTCCCCATAACTCTTTTGTATTTAATTAAAATTACTTTTGTCAAGAATTCTTTGTTTTGATACAAATCTCTATTAGAATCTTCTGCCTGTACCTTCAAGTAGAAATAGGTCACATGTGGCTATATCTCTGATTAATTCCTAGCATTCAATAATCATTTCAAGTTAGAAAAGCATAGATTTGGAGGTTGTCTTTTAGGAACTGTCTCAATAAAACTGATAATTAATTTTTATTTTTCCTTAGTCCAAGTTTTATATTTGGTATATACCTTTTTTTTTTTTTTTTTTTTTTTTTTTTGTCTTTTCATACTGATCATGGAGTTCTCAAGGCCAGAATATTGAAGTGGTTTGCCATTCCCTTCTCCCGGGGACCACGTTTTGTCAGAACTCTTCACATGACCCATCCATCCTGGGTGGCTCTACATGGTATGGCTCATAGTCTCATTGAGTTAGACAAGGCTGTGATCCATGTGATCAGTTTCTTCAGTTTTCTGTGACTGTGGTTTTCAGAGGCTTATGGAAGCTCTCTGCTGGGAGAAACTGACCATGGGGGAAACTGGGTCTTGTTATGATGGGCAGGGCCAAGTTCAGTAAATTTTTAATCAAATTTTTTGTTGATGGGCAGAGCTGTGATCTGTTCCTATTGTTTGGCCTATGGTGACATCCAAAAAGCTGGCTTAAAACTCAGCATTCAAAAAACTAAGATCATGGCATCAGTCCCAACACTTCATGGCAAATAGATGGGGAAACAATGGAAACAGTCAGACACATTATTTTCTTGGGCTCCAAAATCACCATAGATGGTGACTGCATCCATGAAATTAAAAGACGCTTGTCTCCTTGGAAGAAAAGCTATGACCAATCTAGACAGCATATTAAAAAGCAGAGATATTACTTTGCTGACAAAGGTCCATCTAGTCAAAGCTATGGTTTTTCCAGTACTAATGTATGGATGTTAGATTTGGACCATAAAGAAAGCTGAGCCCCAAATAATTGATGCTTTTGAACTGTGGTGTTGGAGAAGACTCTTGAGAGTCCCTTGGACTACAAGGAAATCCAATCAGGCCATCCTAAAAAAAAATCGGTCCTGAATATTCATTGGAAGGACTGGTGCTGAAGCTGAAGCTTCAATACTTTGGCCACCTGATGCAAAGAACTGACTCACTGAAAAAGACTCTGAACTTGGGAAAGATTGAAAGCAGGAGGAGAAGGGGACAGCAGAGGATGAGATGGTTGGATGGCACCACTGACGCAATGGACATGAGTTTGAGCAAGGTCCCGGAGTTGGTGATGGACAGGGAAGTCTGATGTGCTGCAGACCATGGGATCACAAAAAGTCAGACATGGCTGAGGAACTGAACCATTATTTTTAAAATAAGTTCTTGACTTAACATTCCATACCTAGGTAGCTACAGATCTTATTCCATTTTATTCCTGCTTGCTAATGTTTAAGCTTTAATTTGTTCAGTAGGCTCTGCAACAGGAGCTCCATTCCAGATCTCTCTTTCTCCACAGACACAATCACTCAAGAACAGTAGACCATGCCAAGCTTTCTATACCAGTGATCTAGGTTTCTTTCCAAATAGGTCCAATCTTGAACTTTATTTGATCACAGATAATCTATGTAATCTATGAAACTTTCAACTATTTTTCAGAAGGAATATCCACATTTTTGAATGAATTACTGAAGTATAAGTAGTAATAGTATCAAAAATAAATAAGCACTCCAAGTAAGTAAGGTTTCAAAAGTGTAGTTACAAAAAAATATTTGCGGACGTGTTTGTGTGTATGTGTGTTCCTATTTAGTCAATTTTGTTACAATTAGGAATAACTATTTAACTGAAAACCCTACAGTTGGTGGATCAGAGGGTAGAAAATCTGCTAGCCAATGTAGAAGACCTGGGTTCAGTCCCTGGGTTGGGAAGATGCCCTGGAGAAGGGAATGGCAACCCACTCCAGTATTCTTGCCTAGAGAATTTCATGGACAGAGGAATCTGGTGGGCTACAGTCCACTAGGTCGTAAAGAGTCGGACATGACTGAGCGACTAACACTACTACTACTTTTTAACTGAAAATCTATTTTTCCTCTAATTCATTTAACAAAGTACATAAAATTATTTATCATGGTTTATGGACTTTATTTTGAAATGTTATCTATTTAAGTATATGTGAATGATTTTTGAAATTATTACAAATAGATTCATTCAAAATGAATAGAAAAAAGTTCACTTTAAAAGCTAGAGAGGAGAATTGTTCTTGACAATGCCAATGAAATTAAAGAACAATATGGATTGCTTGGATAAATATGTGAGTCTAACTATATTCATAAAAAATGAGAAAATTTTCTGAATTGTTTGTATACAGAGCTTTAATCTTTAAATGTGGGGACACCACCTTGGCCACACTGTGGTTGCAACAAATAAAGAAAGGTATATGCTAGTATTTAAAACACAAACTTATTCACATTCACAAAACTCACTTTTTAAAATTTTGAATTAATTTTGGATGTGATTGAGGTTTCAAGGGCAATTTAAAAAATAACAACCATAATTCAGCCTTCTTAATACACAGGCATGGGAGCTCAGCTGTGACTAAAAATGCATGAAATTAGATATGGATGGATTTAGTTAAAGAAAAGAAACATCAAGTGAAAATATGGTACAAAATAAGAATATTAAACCTAAGGAATGTGATTAAGAATTTCAATGAACCTCTAAAAAGACTAAACAGTAAAATTTTAGGTCTTTACCTTCACTTTCATTAATAGGCATTAAAATTTTATTATAATATAAATTAGCAAATTCCTAACTGAATGCTAATGAATATCATTAGTGAAAATTGCATAATAAATAATATAAAAATGATATAAAAAAATGAAAATTCAGTAAATATAACGTAGATGGACTTTTTATTTCTAATACATATATATGATTATTCACCCTCTGGACAGTATATTTTTAACCATGTAATCTCTATCAGGGAAAGTAAAACTTAAGGACTAGTTAAACTTCAATATGGATAAGTAATGATAATTTGGTACTCACTTTTGAATTCAAGAATTTTATGAAAAAAAGCACTTCTTTATTACAATAATAGCTGGGAAATTAATAACAACAATAATATTAGAAAATATAGTGCAATATTATTTCAGTATTTTCTGTTTAGCCATCTCTCTTTATCAGACATGCTTTCTATCGTGCCTTAGAAAATAAAAAAGTTTTTTCATAAAGAGTATTAGCCTTTTCAATAGAATGAATTTGTCACTTTATTTTTACTTTCCATATGACTGTGTCCATGTCCAGAAAGCACACAGTTCTCCATAAATATTTGGCAAAACTAATACAATTATGTAAAATTTAAAAATAAAATTAAATTAAAAAAAGAAAATGAATCAATAACTTATTAAATAAATATTATCCAATCAACACATCCAGATGACTCTTGCATTTTCAAAATAGTCACTTTGTCTTAAATTTGATGAATTTTTAAAGTACTTTTTCTATAATTGCCTTCAGATGTTATACTATGTCCTTTCAAATACTTTCATCATGAACAATGGTGGCTCAGCCAGTAGAGGCTTCCTTCAATGCAGGAGACCCAGCCCTTTCACTCCAGTATTCTTGCCTGGAAAGCCCATGGACAGAGAACTACAGTCCATGGGGTCCCAACGAGTCAGGCATGACTTAGCAACTAAACTATCATACCTATTGGGATAAATTTTCTTTGGAAAAGAAGAAAACATATTTGGAGTAAAACAATGTTTAAGTGTAAGCTGTACACTACCTTTGTTGTTGTTCTGAAAGCAGGGATAGTTTTAAAGCAACTATAGAAGGAGGTGGTTTTCTTGTGCTGTATATAACTGTGTTTTAAAAGTAACTCCAAAATGAAAGCTCTAAGAATTTTTTTTTTTTTTTTTTAGCAAACCACAATATTGAAGATAATCTCTTGAGGGGTTTCCTTTGCTAAATGGTATTCATTTCATGGATACAGTCTACAGGATTTGCACATAATGTAGTCCTCTTAAAGATTGTTTTATTTATTTTTAATATTTTTTATCTATTTAGAGGAAAAATATTTATATAAAAACTAAATCTGCCTACAATCTCTTTAACATCTGTATGGGTAACATGATGTTCAATTGGATATTTCGGTTGGACACCAAGAAAAAATTGACTTAAAACACAAAATGTGACATATACAACCAGAGGGCATTTCATAGCACCTGTGTGTGTTCAGTCACTTCGGTCATGTCTGACTCTTTGTGACTCTATGGACTGTAGCCTGCCAAGCTCCTCTGTCCATGGATATTCACCAGGCAAGAATGCTGGAGTGGGTTGTAGTGCCTTCCTCCAGGGGATCTTCCCAACCCAGGGATTGAAACTGAGTCTCTTACGTCTCCTGCATTGGCAGGCAGGTTCTTTACCACTAGAGCCACCTGGAAAGCCCGATTCATAGCATATCTAGATGCTATTGGGCTTCCCTGGTGACTCAGTGGTAAAGAACAGACTTGCAAAGCAGGAGACATAAAGACACAAGTTCAATCCCTGGGTTGATGAGGTCATGGTAACCCACTGCAGTATTCTTGTCTGGATAATTCCATGGACAGAGGAGTCTGGCGGGCTATAGTCCATGGGATTGCAAAGAGTCAGATGTGACTGAAGCGACTTAGCACACACACACACAGACTAGAAGCAATTAGATGATTGATCCGCAGAGGATATAATAAGATAATGACAGATTAAGAACAGATGTTTTAAGGATAAGAAAGAGCTGTGTTCTGACTAGAATTCTCAACACTCTTGACCTGGTTTAAGTGGGATGTATCTCACATTCCCATGTGTGTAATGTACCTCGTATTCCAAACTGGTTGAGAGGCAACAGTTTGAAGAGGTTGGTCAAAATCCACTACATCAATTGACATGGAAAACTGGTGCCCTTCTCACAGTTAGGAAAGCTAAAGAATAAATGCCTACAGATGAGAAATAACCACATCCATTTCCAGGGTGACACAGGGGTTTGGAACTTCAGGATGCAATGCAGGTATCCGAGTAAGAATGTGAATCTTCGCCTAAAGGGGCAATTGCCATGGGAAGAAGTAGCTTGCTCTCAGTTCACTCAGACTGAGCACTTGCTGACGTAGGTGTCACAGCTACGCCAGCAGAACCCTGTTAGTGATTCTAATGAAGCTGCAGATGTTGAGGAATGCCGCCTTTGCTGATGGCAAGTTTTTGTTACATCCATCAAAAAGATATTATGTCAAGACAGCATCAAACCAGATGGTAAAGACAAGTTTTGAGATGGCAGTCTGACTGACTCCAGTCCTAAATTTTGGCTGATGACATCTTTTTGACTTGATAAAACTAAGCAGAACTGCTAGCATAACCAACTAATTTGCCTGAGCAAATGCTACTAACGAAATATCCATTTTAATGATGTCAAGGAAAATTTTATTTTAAAAATTGATGCAAAAGAGCCAACTGGAAACATCATAAACCATTTCTTAAAATCCTTCTATAGGAAAAGAGAAGCTAAAATGTTTGAATGTGTATTTTGAACAAAAGAAAATGCCATTAGAATGACTCATAGAATATTTTAGAGTGTTGCTTAGTTACTTTTAGAAAAGGTGCATTATTAGTAAAATAATTAAAATTAAGTTTTCTTTAAAGCCTTTCCTAGCAACGTTGCCATTTAAAAAAAATATTGCTTAATTTGTCATAAAGCTGTAGTTATTCACTACACTCAAGCTAAGTAACCTAATACACAGGCATGTGCCTTGCTCTGGGATTCCCAGCTGGCTCAGTGGTAAAGAATCCACCTGCCAATGCAGGAGATGCAGGAAATGCAGGTTCGATTCCTGGGTCAGGAAGATTCCCTGAAGGTGGTAATGGCAACCTACTCCAGTATTCTTGCCTGGAAAAATCCCATGAACAGAGGAGCCTTATGGGCTATAGTCCCCGGGGTCACAAAGAGTTGGACAGAACTGAGCACACAGGCATGCTTTGCTCTAACTTTTCATGATTTCCAAACTCTCCTATTTTTAATAATTTTACCTCAGGAGATTGCATATACATATTTAATTAGGTATTTGACTTACAAGAATACAGTTTCCTACCTAAAATAATACACAATGTTCCTGAATCTGCCCATGAAACCCATATATAACAGACATTAGACAGTTGTGGGGAGAATGTTCAGAGAAGTAAAGCCAAGGACGGGGGAATAGGTCTAGGCAGAAGGACAGTATTAATGCAGTAAAGGAACTTAAGACATCAAAAACATGAATATTTCTGTATATGATGGTTTACATAGTAATTAATCTGGAACTCATTATCTTCTATTCAAAGGCTTGGTCAATCTATAACTTTCCTTTACTGCTACCAATGGGGGAAAAAAGAAGTTTCTCTATGGTGTTGATGGAAGGCATTCCAGAGAGTGAAGTGTACCATTATGTTTAAAAATTGACCTAAGTGTTAGTAAACTAGGAACAGTAATAGTGTATGATTATAGAACTACTTTTTTTTTTTTTTGGAGATGCACACATCTCTCAAGTAACTGCAAGTGGAAACCAAATACACTTAGAGTTTATATAAAAGCCCTGCCAGGATTAGCCATTACAATGAAGACAAAGTGGGGCAATGTTCAAAGGGATGGACAAAAGTAAGTCCATGATACTGAACTACATAATTTAAAAAGTGTTTCATTAACTGGATCTGTTAATTCTTTTTCATTTTGTGTATTCAGAGAACATAGAAGACACATCTACATGACCATGAAATATCCAAAACAAAAACTAATTAATGCATGTTTAGATATACATTTGTTGTCAAAATAAATGATTGGACTAGTTTATTTCAATTAAACAATCCTTAGTGAGCCTATTCTGAATAATTTGATCTAAGTACTCATCTGTAACTTATAATATAAATTAGTTTTTCTGATACATTTCATTATAAATATATATGTATACATACACATGCATGTATATGCTACTTAATATGTATAAAATATCATACACAACACAGTATCTCATAATAATGCATTGCTCTAAATATTTTCCTCAGAAGTTATAATATGATAGTAATGGTTTTGACTGTTCATAGTTTTACAGTAATTTGTTCTTTTTCAAAATCCGGAAGCACTCTCTTTCAATAAGATTCACTACGATTCACAAGAAGTTTACCTTGGACTCATCAGAACATAAAATCATTTTTAGAAAAGAAATGAACCTTTAGCAGGGCTTCTCAGATTGTGCTAGTGGTAAAGAACCCTCTTGTCAATGCAGGAGACATAAGAGACTCCAGTTTGATCCCTGGATGGAGGAGATCCCCTGGAGGAGGGTATGGCAACCCACTCCAGTATTCTTGCCTGGAGAATCCCATGGACAGAGGAGCCTAGTGGACAGTCCATAAGGGTCACAAATTGTTGGACGTGACTTGGAATGCATGCAAGCAGATGCCTTTAGAAAACATTTTACAATTGGAAAAGACAAAAATAAAATCTTAAATAAGTCATCTAATATTTATATATCCTATGTATTTTATGTTTTAGAGGCAGCACTACTTCTAGAATTCAATCCTCCAAACTAACAGCCTCATTTTTAACCTATCATTTAACGTATCAGTAATAAATCTCAGAGTGTATTATTAATTATAGGTCACCACAAACAAATCTCACATGAGTATTTTTTGTTGGTTATCATTTTTGTTAACCTCTTTCTATGGCCATAGAAAATGATTATATACTTCTAAATCATCAAAACCCATTCTTGTTTTTTGCATCAGATGACCTTGTCTCCAATTTTGCTGAAGCCATTCATGTCAGTTCCCTCAAATTCCTCTTGCCTACCTTGTGTATTATTAGAAATATGCTTCCCTGTATCACACCTCTATGCTGTTGCTTGATCATGAGCTATTATACTTCTCCAAGTCCTAACTCAAAAACTATGCTCTCTCTCTCCCTTGTCCTTCCCATCTCTACCTTTCAAATGTGTGTTGGTTGCTCAGTCTTGTCCAGCTCTTTGAGACCCCATGGATTATAGCCTACCAGGCTCCTTTTTCCATGGAATTATCCAGGCAAGAATACTGGAATGGGTAGCCATTCTCTTCTCCAGAGGATCTCCCCAACCCAGGGATCGAACCCAGGTCTACCGCATTACAGGTGGATTCTTTACCAACTGAGCCACCAGGGAAGACCAAAGCCTTTCAAATAACTCCGTCCTATTTGCACAGTAAACACACCAATGGCTTTCTCACTTTCTTTACCCAGTCTTCTTGACATTCACTCTCTTCTCTTTTGTGTTATATAACATTATAGTTTAATGGTTCCACCTCTCTAATCTATTTTAAGATGTCATTTTCTTTCTTTCTTTTTATCCCTCCCTTCTAACATTTGATTTCTCTAAACTTCTGCTATTGCCTTTTCAAACTTTACCTTTGGTGAAAACTTTAAGAGTATGAATAATAATACATTAATGGAATGCTTTTCTCATCTAAGATTCTCTTGGTAAGCCAAAAAGGAAAGAGTCTATTTATTTAACAGTGCCTATCACTTGTAGTTCCAGTCTCTTAAACTCAAACCAGTTCAGAGCCACTGAAACTTTTTCCCCAAGAAAATTTTGTTTTCCCAGCTTATGTTCATGCATATGGGATTACCTCTTTCTACTTTCTTCCCTCACTATCACCTAGAATCAAAACTGTCCATTCCATATATTTTAATAAAATTCAACTTTTAAATTATAATAAGAATATTTTGTGTAAATTTTCTCATGCTATTTTCTGTGAGAAAAATAAAATACGTGCTACATATTCTGCCTCATACAGCTTAGATTCTAATAGGAGGGTCAAAAGAATACAGATTTTGATGATGCAAAGTAGATAAATAAAGCCACAAAGTGAAGGTGGAGGAAAAGGAATATTTTAGTAGATTACAAACTTCATTTCTAAATGTCTTTGTCATTTACCATTCCCTTATCTATTTCTCAAATGTTATTTGATTTCACTACCTTATTATGTCTCATTCAAACTCACACTATGAATTCTTAAATTGGTCTACTTCCCTCAAATCGCTCTCTTTTTCAATTATCTTCTTAAAATATATTTTTTGATCACTCCACTTTGCTCCAACAGTTAAGGTCATGAATTTCTACAAACCTCCTCATAGGTTGTAACCACACTTCATGGAGTTTTACCTTTAAGGAAACTTCCATATTCAAATAAGCATACAAGTTTTACTAGGACCAATTGTCTTAAAAGCCAGAAATAAGTTTTTCTCACATTTGTATCATGCATGGCACCCAAGGCAGTATTTTATACATCAGAGGGACTCAACAAATATTCACTGATTTCCACCAAATTCAGATACTGTATAATTTTCAAATTACTGAAAAGTCTTATGTAAATTTTCCCAACAAAATTAATACTACTTATTTTCATTTAAAATGACACAGGGAACATATATTTCTTTTTTATCAAAAATGTGCTGTATGAACCTGAAGATAATTTTTAATAATGATAGTGATAATAATAATGATTTAATATCAAATGATAATGTATTATTTACAATTATAGTAGAACTTGCATATACATAACTCAATTGATCTTTCCAAACATTGCTCTACTAAACATATTATGAGAAAGAATGACAAGACTTAGAGGACTCAGGAGCTTAATAAGGATCATTAGTTTAATAAGAAATGATGCTGAGCCTACAAGCCTTGTTATCTGTTCCCAAATCAAATATTTTTTTCTACTAATATCTCTTAATTAGTTCTACCAAAGAATAATAGGAGCTAGATTTATGTATTTTCATGGAGTTGCTCAGTAATTTACTCTCCAAAATAAATGTTTTGTTTTATTCCTTAAGACATGATTCTTATTTTTTCTCTACATTCAGTTCAGTTCAGTTCAGTCGCTCAGTCCTGTCCAACTCTTTGAGACCCCATGAATCACAGCACGCCGGGCCTCCCTGTCCCATCACCAACTCCCAGAGTTTACCCAAACTCACGACTCCCAAGCTGACTCCATCGAGTCAGTGATGTCATCCAGCCATCTCATCCTCTGTCATCCCCTTCTCTTCCTGCCCCCAATCCCTCCCAGCATCAGGGTCTTTTCCAGTGAGTCAACTCTTCACATGAGGTGGCTACATTACTATTACACAAAAAAATTTACTTCACAGAAATTTTGGTATTATGGGCTTAATTTTGTAGCATCAAAATTTATATGTTGAAATTCTAACCCTCAGTACCTCAAAATGTGACTGCATTGGAGATACAGCCTTTAACATGTGATTAATGAAAAATGATTCAATTAAGTTGGGCCCTAATACAATCTGACCGTTGTCCTTATAAGGAGAGGAAATCTGGACACAGGAAGATGCATGAAAAATGCACACACCCAGTGGGAACACTGGCTGAACACACAAAGAGAAGTCAGCCAAGAAAAAAGGCTTCAGAAGAAACCAACTCTACTAGCATCTTAAGCTAGAACTTCAGCCTCCAAAACTGTGAAAGAAATAACTTCTGCTGTTTAAGTCACTCACTCTGTGGTATTTTATTTTGGTAGCCCTAACAAATGAATAAAATTGAGTAAGATAGAAGACATTTTAATTTACTATATTTGAAGCTTTAAAGATAGTTGACTGAACTAAATGTAACGCTTTAGCATTCTAAACAATAGTCCAGTAGAAAATTTAATGTATCAGGGAAGTCTCTAATATATAAATTATAAAGCTTATTTATCTGAAAAGATTTGGTGAGTGGAGAGATTTATTCCTTTAACTGATGCATGCTGCTGCTGCTGCTAAGTTGCCTCAGTCTTTTCCGACTCTGTGCGACCCCACAGGCAGCAGCCCATCAGGCTCCGCCATCCCTGGGATTCTCCAGGCAAGAACACTGGAGTGGGTTGCCATAGGACTGAGTAAACCCTCTTTTGTTATTCCTGGTTCCAATACTTACTTATACTTAGACCTGGAGCTCAGAGATTGGCTTGTGGAATTTCCCTAACTATTATAATAGAAATAAAATTATATGATTAATTTATAAATGATGCCATCCAAAATATATAGCAAAAAGACATATTACAATCTTAGATTATATATTAATATTTCATTTCAAGATCAGCATTTTAATGAACATCTTTCATATAATTATATACTGTGGATATGAGTACGGTTATATGTGTGCATTATGTATGTATAGATATGGTCATGTCCTAGAGTAAATTATAAGCCATTAACTATATAGTTAATGGCCTACAATATAATGGGCTATATATATATAATATTTCTATCTCTGACAATACAAATGTAACTATCAAAATGTCATAAGTAAAGAAAATGTAGAAAAAGGAGAACTTTCCTGGTGGTACATCAGATAAGAAGCCACCTGCCACTGTAGGGGACATGGGTTCAATCCCTGGTCCAGGAAGACTTTACATGCTGTGGGGCAACTGAGCCATGCACCACAAGAACAGAGCTGGTGCTCTAGGGCCCACAAGCCACAACTACTGAGCCCATGGGTCTAGAGCTTGTGCTCTACAACAAGAGAAGCCAGTACAATGAGAAACCCATGCACCGCAACTAGGGAGTAGCCCCTGCTCACCACAACTAGAGAAAAGCAGCAATGAAGACCCAGTGTAGCCAAAAATAAATACACACATAAAATTAAGATACATAAATGTCCATATCCATATCCTTAAAAAAAAAAAATAATGAAGACCCACACAGCAATGAAGACCCAGTGTAGCCAAAAATAAATACACACATAAAATCAAGATACATAAATGTCCATATCCATATCCTTAAAAAAAAAAAAGAATAATGAAGACCCACACAGCAATGAAGACCCAGTGTAGCCAAAAATAAATACACACATAAAATTAAGATACATAAATGTCCATATCTATATCCTTGAAAAAAAAAAAAAAGAAAAGAAAAACACATGAAAATCTGTTAGCTCTTGTCAAAAAAGTAGATAAACACAAGCTGTTGAAAATGTGCACTTTCCCATATAAGTTAAGAAGAGATTACTGATGCCATAAACTAATATTAAAATTACGATAAGCTGTTGGGTTCACAAACAGAAGTGAGTTCTGTTGTGGAGGGGAAAACTTGAATCTGAGAAAATGGGGTGGTGCTGTTTATCATCATAGGGTAGGAAGTATATATAAATACTCTATATTATGTGTGTATATATATATACCCCTTCTGTTCCTTCATAGTGACTATATTATAACATGCTCTACAATGATTCTAAACAGGAGCAATAATGACAGCTGAGCCTTCGCAATGTGAGATGGAGAAAACAACCCCACACCAGAGGCCAGTGGAATTAAGATGTGCAACAGATACAGACAATGCTTTCATCTCTGAGAATCTAATTGCTTCTATTAATAAGCATCTCTTCACTCATTATGTGGGATTAAAGTTACAACTTTGAAATGTGGATCTTAGAAATAGCAGGCCTTGAATGTAGGTATAGAAAGAGTCTTCCCAAGGGATGCTCCACTGCAGTTGGGAGAAGTTGATGGACAAAGAAGAACAGATTGCAAAGGCAGTAGATTTGTCCAGGGGTACAACTCACCTTTCTCTAACCTCCTAAAAGACTCTGTACAATGTGAGCAAGGCACTATTCTTTTTTCCCTCCTCTGTTTCTTATTACAACTTGAGGCAGATAAAGTTTCCAGAAGAATATAAAATTACAGGAAAAAATATCTGCTCTAAAGAGAATATGAAACACTGTTAAAGACACACTGAAAAGGAGAGACCAAAATGAAGGAATTAGTGGAACAGACACATAAGAAAACAAACAAAATATCAATATAATTAAATAAATAATTGATGATATTCCCACAAAGCAAAGAAAGATTGACCAAATATAGGCGAATATAAAAAAGAAATTAGAAATACTAGGTAGCATAATGTGATATTGATTTAAGGAACAAAATAAATGTATAAAGAACTACAACTAAAGAATGCTTACATGATTAGAAGTCTTTGAAAACAGTTGGTTTAACTAAAAAAGGGAAGCAGGAAATAAAAGAAACCAAAAAAAATGTAACTCTAGGTAGTAGGATTAAAAACAAGTCAGATTAATAGAGCTTTTAGAATGCTAAGCAGGATAAAAATTTTTAAATCTACTTCTAATTATACAGTGTGGAAAATTTTAAATACTATCAAAAAAGGAAATCAAATCAATACAAAGAAACAACTATTTATAAGTTTTCACAACAGCAACCCTAGATATGAGAAGACAAAGAATACACATGCATATACTAGAAAAGAAAAAATAAATTGATCACTTCAATTTTTTTCTGTAAGAACTAGAAAGAGTCCATGAAATCAACAGTAAGCAGAGAAAGGAAATAATATATTGAAAAGAATTTGGTGAATTAGAAAACAGTAAACAACAGAAAAAAACCAATGAGATTAAAATCTAGCTCTTTTAAGTCAATAGAGCTAGATTTTAATCTCATTGAAGCCTTGAAGCCAGAGTGATCAAGAACAAGAGAGATGAAGAAAATTCCCAGCATCAGAAATGAGAGAATAGATACCACTATAGACTTTATAGATATAAAAAGAAATAATAATTAGGCAATATTATGGGCTATAGTTAATGGGGTTGCAAAGAGTCTGACACAACTGAATGATTCACACTCTCACTTCCTTAAACAACTTTATGCCAATAAGTTCAATAATATGGATTAAATGAACAAATTTCTTGAAGGCAAAAACTGCCGAAGTTTACTAAAAATAAGATATCTAGGGCCCACATCTATGAAAAAATAAAATTAGTCATCAACATTTTCCACAAAGAAAATTCTATGCCTAAGTGACTTCACTAGTAATTTCTGCCATACATTAAAGATAGCACTAACATCAATTCTAAATACACTCCTCCAAAGAGTGAAGATAAAATGCTGCTGCTGCTTAGAGACTCAGTCTTCCCTGACTCTGTGACCTCCTGGACTGCAGCCCACCAGGCTTTTCTGTCCATGGGATTCTGAATACTGAAGTGGCTTACCATGTCCTCCTCTAGGGGATCTTCCTAAACCCAGGCCTCCCACACTGCAGGCGGATTCTTTACCACTGAACCACCAGGGAAGCCCGAAGATGTAATATTCTTAACTTATTCTCTGAGATCCTCATTACAGTAATATCCAACTGTAGACCAATATTCCTCATGAACATATGCACTAAATTTCTTTCAGAAATTTCTACCAAATATAATCCAACAATGTACAAAACGGATAAAACATAAAGAAGTAAGGTTTATCCCAAGAATAGAAGGTCGCTTTCATATTAGAAAAAAAAAAATGTTGTTCACCATGTTACACATATGATCATCTCAAAAGATGCAAAAAAAATGGGAAAAATTATTCCTAATTTTAAAAACAAAATTTTTGTAATAGCAGAGTGTTAAGTTTAAAAATAAAAAAAAAAAAAAATTTTCTTCCAGAAAAAAATAAATAAATAAATAAATAAAGTCTATTTTATCTGAAAAAAAAAAGAGAGAAATTCATGAATCTGATAAAAAGTTTTAATAAAACCCTGAAGCTAATATATCACTTAATGGAAGACTGAATGCTCCCATCTAGGTTCACAAACAAGAAAGAGGTAATGTTGGCACTACTCTTAGTCACCGTTTTAGTGGAGATTCCAACCAGTGCAGGAAATAATAAAATAAGTAAATAAATTATACTCATGTTGAGTGAAAAGAACAAAGTAATAGAGATAAATTTCAAATATAAATTAAAACATATTAAAATGGAAAGATACATATAAAAACCACCATATATTCTTAAAGGTTATACCCACAGTTAAATATAACTATTATATACATTAGATCTGCTTGATATGAGGGGAAAAAAAAAAGGAATAGGAGCTTGGGGCTTACTGGAACTGAGAAGGTAACAAAATAAAATTAAAAGAGTATTTTTAAAACAAAGGGTCTGCATAGACTAATAATAGTGTAGCTGAAGAATGAGACTAACCTATGCTTCTAAACAAGAGAAACAAACCCAAACTGTACTATTTCTTACCCTAGTTGTTTACTGTAGTTTCTCTTTAGATTCTTGCTTTTTACATAGATGAAATAATGAGACTAATGATTTTAGCATTACAAACATTTCTTAAAAATAGTAGAGAAAAAAGCACAGCTGACTCTGCTTAGTTATTTTTTGGTTGTGTGAGTGCTCAGTTGCTCAGCCGTGTGGACTCTGTGACTCCATAGACTGTAGTTTGCCAGTTTCATCTGCCCATGGGATTATCCAGGCAAGAATACTGGAATGGGTTGCCATTCCCTCCTCCAGAGGGTCTTCCCAACCCTTGATCCTATATTGGAAGGCACATTCTTTATGACTGAGCCCCCTGGGAAGCCCAGGAATTTTTTTGGTTCAGTCGCTCAGTCGTGTCTGACTCTTTGCATCCTCATGGACTGCAGCATGCCAGGCCTCCCTGTCCATCACCAACTCCCAGAGTTTATTCAAACTCATGTCCATTGAGTCGGTGATGCCATCCAACCATATCATTCTCTGTCGTCCCCTTCTCATCTCGCCTTTAATCTTTCCCAGCATCAGGGTCTTTTCAAATGAGTCAGCTCTTGGCATCAGATGGCCAAAGTATTGGAGTTTCAGCTTCAACATCAGTCCTTCCAATGAATATTCAAGACTGGTTTCCTTTAGGCTGGACTGGTTGGATCCCTTTCAGTCCAAGGGACTCTCAGGAGGCTTCTCCAACACCAAAGTTCAAAAGCATCAATTCTTCAGGGGTCAGCTTTTATTATGGTCCAAATCTAACATCCATAAATGACTACTGGAAAAACCATAGCCTTGACTAGATGGACTCTTGTCAACGAAGTAATGTCTCTACTTTTTAATATGCTGTCTAGGTTGGTCATAACTTTTCTTCCAAGGAGTAAGCATCTTTTTATTTCATGGCTGCAGTCACCATCTGCAGTGATTTTGGAGCCCAAAAAAACAAAGTCTGCCACTATTTCCACTGTTTCCCTATCTATTTGACATGAAGTGATCAGATCGGATGTCATGATCTTAGTTTTCTGAATGTTGAGATTTAAGCCAACTTTTTCACTCTCCTCTTTCACTTTCATCAAGAGGTTCTTTAGTTCTTCTTCACTTTCTGCCATAAGGGTGGTGTCATCTGCATATCGGAGGTTATTGATATTTGTCCTGGCAATCTTGATTCCAGCTTGTGTTTCTTCCAGCCCAGCATTTCTCATGATGTACTCTGCATGTAAGTTAAATAAGCAGGGTGACAATATACAGCCTTGACATATTCCTTTTCCTATTTGGAACCAGGCTGTTGTTCCATGTCCAGTTCTACTGTTGCCTCCTGACATGCATACAGATTTCTCAAGAGGCATGTCAGGTAGTCTGGTATTTCCATCTCTTTAAGAATTTTCCAGTTTGCTGAGATCAACAGAGTCAAAGGCTTTGGCATAGTTGATAAAGCAGAAAAAGATGTTTTTTGGAACTCTCTTGCTCTTTCTATGATCCAGCGGATGTTGGCAATTTGATCTCTGGTTCCTCTGCCTTTTCTAAATCCAGCTTGAACATCTGGAAGTTCATCATTCACGTATTATTGAAGCCTGGCTTGGAGAATTTAGAGCATTTCTTTACTAGTGTGTGAGATGAGTGCAATTGAAGCAGAAGCAGAAGATATTAAGAAGAGGTGGCAAGAATACACAGAAGAACTGTACAAAAGCACATCTTCACAACCCAGAAAATCACACAATGGTGTGATCACTCACCTAAAGCCAGACACCTGTAATGTGAAGTCAAGTGGGCCTTAGGAAATATCTCTATGAACAAAACTAGTGGAGGTGATGGAATTCCAGTTGAGCTATTTCAAATCCTAAACAACGATGCTGTGAAAGTGCTGTGCTCAGTATGCCAGCAAATCTGGATTACTCAGCAGTGGCCACAGGACTGGAAAAGGTCAGTTTTCATTCCAATCCCTAAGAAAGGCAATGTCAAAGAATGCTCAAACTACCGCACAGTTGCACTCATCTCACACGCTAGCAAAGTAATGCCCAAAACTCTCCAAGCCAGGTGTTTTTAAAAGGAGTTCAAATATGAACAAACAAATATGTCTGAAAGTAATGTTTTTAACAGAGTTAAATCCAGGGTTTAAAGTAATTCAAGGTATTTGGAAGATTGGGAAATTCTACCACTGGCAACACTCATCAAAATAGCCCAATGGTGGAGGAAACTGGGTTTGTAAAGTAGTTATTCAATGCAACAAATCTTGCTGAGTAAGTGTTAGCAGTTCAGGTCTGCAGGCGAGCGTATCCAAGCAACAAAACAAACCACAAGGCCAGCTAAAGAAGTCTATCGCTCGGTGTCTGCTTTCTGAAGCAAGGACATTCTGATGAGAGCATAAGCAGATGCAAATTACAATGTCTAATCTTCAGCATTAATCACCTCTTTCTTGTCACTGATGAGGCTCCATTTTATATTGGAAATTATGAAAAATAGCACTGTCAAGTTAACATCTCAAGCAAATGAAAGTACCTTTGTGCAAATATGAAGATTGTCCTGCTGAAAGATTTCAGTAGAAACCGAATTTTTAAACATCTTTTGGCTATATACAAAAACTGAACAACTGGACCATGCTTATCAAATATAATGGAAAAGAAATAAACCTGATTGTAGTAGTTGTAAAAGATTATTTTCCACCATTTGAAACATCTTGCCTTATTCACTTTGTTATCAAGTTTTCCTTTCAACTATAATGGCCTCTTCTGACAGAAAATCTAATGTAATATCAGAGAATAAGATTAAATCAGTTTTGCTTAAAAAAATAATTTTTGCCAAACTTCTCACTGACAGGATTATATAAGATTTTAGAAGTGGACTTCAGTACAGTGAGAAAACTCAAGAACTCAATTAATCAAGGAGTATTATGGTATTATAGCATAATTTCCAATAATAGTTGAAGGAAACAAAGCTGAAAAAATTTTGTTCAAATAGCTTACTATGGATTTTTCTTTAGTCTAATTCAGTGATGATACATGGACACTATAGTTCTTATATTCTTCTTAAAATATCTTCTTGTATTAATAACATATTATGTATATTATATAAAACATACTATAAACTTATCTAAATGGGTGTATAAATTTTAAGCCAAAATAACTGGGATAATAGTTATGTTAATGTCTTGTTTTAAAACAAATATTTAAATAATTTCGTGAACCGGCACATCCATAGATTCGTTATTCTTGCCCTGTGCTTTCCATTATAGGATTTTCAGGAGCAATTTTCTCTAAGTTCTTTGGAAGGATTGTGTGTCCTTTACACACACACACCCACACACACACCCCCCCCACAAACACACATGCACCCACACACATAGTCCTTTCACATCTCACATATATCTTACACACATACACTGGGCTTGTATAAATTTGAACAAACATCAACTTCTGTCAAATTGTTCAACATTTGGAAATTGGTTTCTAAATGACTTATTTTGAAAGGATGCTGAGCAGCATTAAAACAGTCCACTATTTTCTATAAAATAGTAACAATAATTATAACTTTATAAACCAAAAAGATCTTTGAAACTGGACAAAAGAGCCAAGATCATTAATGTCAAGAGTTCATTTCTGAAGAGAAATAAAAATGGATTAAAGACCTAAACGTAAGACCAGGAACTATAAAACTCCTAGAGGAGAACATAGGCAAAACACTCTTCCACATACAACACAGCGGGATCCTCTATGACCCATCTCCCAGAATATTGGAAATAAAAGCAAAAATAAACAAATGGGACCTAATTAAACTTAAAAGCTTCTGCACATCAAAGGAAACTATTAGCAAGGTGAAAAGGCAGCCTTCAGAATGGGAGAAAATAATAGCAAATGAAACAACTGACAAACAACTAATCTCAAAAATATACAAGCAACTCCTACAGCTCAACTCCAGAAAAATAAATGACCCAATCAAAACATGGGCCAAAGAACTAAATAGACATTTCTCCAAAGAAGACATACAGATGGCTAACAAACACATGAAAAGATGCTCAACATCACTCATTATCAGAGAAATGCAAATCAAAACCACTATGAGGTACCATTTCACACCAGTCAGAATGGCTGCGATCCAAAAGTCTACAAGTAATAAATGCTGGAGAGGGTGTGGAGAAAAGGGAACCCTCTTACACTGTTGGTGGGAATGCAAACTAGTACAGCCACTATGGAGAACAGTGTGGAGATTCCTTAAAAAACTGGAAATAGAACTGCATTATGATCCAGCAATCCCACTGCTGGGCATACACACTGAGGAAACCAGAAGGGAAAGAGACACGTGTACCCCAATGTTCATCTCAGCACTGTTTATAATAGCCAGGACATGGAAGCAACCTAGATGTCCATCAGCAGATGAATGGATAAGAAAGCGGTGGTACATATACACAATGGAGTACTACTCAGCCATTAAAAAGAACACATTTGAATCAGTTCTAATGAGGTGGATGAAACTGGAGCCTATTATACAGAGTGAAGTAGCCAGAAAGAAAAACACCAATACAGTATACTAATGCATATATATGGAATTTAGAAAGATGGTAACAATAACCCTGTGTACAAGACAGCAAAAGAGACACTGATGTATAGAGCAGTCTTATGGACTCTGTTGGAGAGGGAGAGGGTGGGAAGATTTGGGAGAATGGCATTGAAACGTGCAATATCATGTATGAAACGAGTTGCCAGTCCAGGTTCGATGCACGATACTGGATGCTTGGGGCTGGTGCACTGGGACGACCTAGAGAGATGGTGTAGGGAGGGAGGAGGGAGGAGGGTTCAGGATGGGGAGCACATGTATACCTGTGGCGGATTCGTTTTGATGTTTGGCAAAACTAATATAGTGTTTGAGGTTTAAAAATAAAATAAAATTTTAAAAATAAATTAATTAATTAAAAACAAAAACAAAAACAAAAACAAAATAAGCATCTATCAAAAAACACCCAGTTTTCATACCACCAGTTTTAAAGTTATAAGATCAATGAAAATTAGAAAAATGTTAGCTTAGTAGTCAATTATTAATTTATGTAGGGAACACAGACTAATGTTCCTTTAGCCTCTTGATGAAAGTGAAAGGAGACTGGAAAAGTTGGCTTAAAGTTCAATATTCAGAATACTAAGATATGGCATCCGGTCCCATCACTTCATGGCAAATAGACGGGGCAACAGTGGAAACAGTGGCTGACTTTATTTTGGGGGTGCTCTAAAATCACTGCAAATGGTGACTACAGCCATGGAATAAAAAGGCTTCCTTACTCCTTGGAAGGAAAGTTATGACCAACCTAGACAGCATATTAAAAAGCAGAGACATTACTTTGCCAACAAAGGTCCATCTAGTCAAGGCTATGGTTTTTCCAGGAGTCATGTATGGATGTGAGAGTTGGACTATAAAGAAAGCTGAGCATGGAAGAATTGATGCTTTTGAACTACAGTGTTGGAGAAGGCTCTTGAGAGTTCCTTGGAGTGCAAGGAGATCCAACCAGTCCATCCTAAAGGAGATCAGTCCTGAGTGTTCATTGGAAAGGACTGATGTTGAAGCTGAAAATCCAATACTTCAGCCACTTGATGTGAAGAACTGACTCATTGAAAAAGACCCTGATCCTGGGAAAGATTGAAGGCGGGAGGAAGAGACGACAGAGGATTAGATGGTTGGATAGCATCACTGACACAATAGACATGAGTTTGGGTAAACTCTGGGAGTTGGTGATGGACAGGGAGGCCTGGCGTGCTGCAGGCCATGGGGTCACAAAGAGTTGGACACGACTGAGCGACTGCACTGAACTTAATTGGAATTCTGTTTAATCAGAATCTCTCTGATTTCACTCAATCTGATTCAGCTGTTACACAGCATGTGACTAAATTTCCCCATTTTGTCTGCTGGCTGGTATATCAAACTTGATTGGTTTGGATCTATCATGGGTCTATTTTCACATGTTGAAACGTCTTAATATTGTTTAGACAACATTTAGAGCCACTGATGGCTCAGAGGTAGAGTCCGCCTACAATACAGGAGACCCCAGTTGGATCTCTGGGTCAGGAAGATCCACGAGCGAAGGAAACGGGAATCCACTTCAATATTCTTGCCTGGAGAATTTCATGGACAGAGGAGAGTTGCAGGCTACACATGTCGATGGTGTCACAAAGAGTTGGACATGACTGAGTGACTAAAACTTTCACTTTTTTCAGAGTTTGTCATAGATAATTCAGTAGTGTTTAAATAATAGATAAAACAATAATAGTCTATCTCAAAGTAGTTAAAATATTTATATGTTTTCTACCCTTTATGTCATTTAAAATAGAGTATTATATCATTAATGGTCATAATCTAATATCTGATCAACATTGACAGCAAAATAACTTTGGTATAGTCTAATCTATTTCTGATTTTTTTCTTATTTCTCACTGAGCAATAGTTATGATAACCTTATGATTTATTGACACTATTAAGAGTGAAAGAAGGCACAATTAATGATTGATTTAAGACATTAGATATTAGGTAAGACTTCCTTGGAGAAATTGGGGTATATTTTCATCCTAACTGTAATGAAAAAAGATAAAGAATTTTTGACCAAGAGTCCTGGATTTCATTGCTAGTTCATCATCTACTAGAGTAGGAATCTTAGGCAAATATGTTTATGGCAAAATTTCCCCTCTATAAATTTAAATTGTTTTCCTGCTGTGTACTTTCAAGAGTACTGTGAAGATTTAATATACATTGAGTGCTTTCTATCTTCCAAAAAACCAAAAGTGTATTTAAAACATTAGTTCATTTTTATCATGATTTTCTGTAATTCTGGAACAAGAGAATATACTTAGGGCTGATTCACTTTGAACAGCAGGAACCAATTCAAATTATAAAGCAATTATCCTGCGATTATAAGTTAAAAATACAAAAGCAAATAATTGAGGGTAGAAATGTTACTAAGTGTCCTAGCATGTGGGAAGCTCAAAAAGTGGGTGTTGTACCTGAGATCACTGACAGGTTGGGAATGATTATGGGCAGAAAGTCCAATTGGGACCACAATAATCCAGGTGGGTTAAGTGAAATAATTAGTGGCAATGTGAATATAGAGAATGGAGCATTAGCTTAGTAGAATAAGATTATATATATATATATATATATATATATATATATTTATATATATACATATTTATATATTATTTCTAATATGATTCAGACATATGCCAGTATCAATATATTCAATTACATTTATTTTCAAGGAAAACTACCTATAGATAAATAAATATGTTGGTATTTCTAAAGGAAAAGCGTCAGGAATTGAAGTAATTTCAGTACAGAGCTATCTATTAAGCTTTAAGTAGCTACTTACATGGTTACTATTTTATTCTAGATTCCAGAAAATGCCTGAATTTATGCTACACTTATTAAAGCTACCTTTAATTATACAGCTATGAAGCACAGACCATATATATTTTATAATCCTTGAAACCTTTCTACTCCTTGAAATGTACCTTATCAAATAAGCTTTGAATAAATAATTGAATTAAACAATAGTAAATATATTTGAAAAGAAATCCTGAGATAAAATTGAAAATGCCTCAGCAAGAGAATTAACAAAGAACTATTTGTATCATAAACAGCAAAATGTGTGTTTCTGTTCCTGTCTCCCTCATCCTCCTCTTCTTTTTTCTTGTCCTCCTTGTTTTCAAATGTGGTGTGGATTGCCGGATGGAGTCAATACGGTTAGGGAAAGAACTTAATTGCTTCTCTCTCAGAATTTGTCAAAAAGGAAGTTAGAGACCTCTGAGGATACTATTTACAGAAATATTTTTAAAGCCTTATAAATATAATATGTACTCAATTTAATTACAGAAAGTATCATATCTCTAAAAATATATATGTACACATATCTACATATTGCATATTTATAATATGAATTGATATCTAAATTACCTGTACTAAATAAAACTTGCACATATTTTAAACCCTTTTTACAAAAAAGAAACTATAATCATTCAAAGTAGCCAAATGCCCTCCATAAAACAACTTATATAATTTCATTTAATCTTTAGAATATTCCATTTATTTTCCTGTTGATAAAAAAGTCTAGTTTGTCTGGACAGTTCAAACTGGAGTACTTCTCTTAAAAGGCTCTGCTGAGAAGTCATTAAAACTTGCCCACTGTGCTTCTGCAAACTGAATCTGATTTTGTGACCTTTTATGTTTCAGTTTTAAAATTTCAATCTGCCTGAAATCACTAGCTTGGTTTTTCTTTTTGCCTTTACCAGCATCCTCTCTATTGACCTCAGCCGCTTTGACCCTCACCCACATACAGTATGATTAATGCTGAAGTGGAGATGCATTAAGCATTTGCTTTGACGGGCTCATTATCGTTCCTTTTTGCTATTTTTCTTTGAGTCCTTTCTGCTATGTATGAATTCTTTGGAAATTGACAAGAGGCTTATGGTGATCTTATGCCCCGCTAAATAGGCTTTTATCTATGCCATTTCAAATGCTCCAGTAATATTAGAATGTATCATCCTTTTTACTTTGAGAACATAGCACAATCTATTTATCAAAAAAAATCAAATAATAAGGAAGAGACTAATCTGAGGTCATGTAACTGTCTTTCCTTGGGAACAACATCATGAATCTCTGTGGAAAAGCTGTTTATGGCTGATTTCTGAAACTGCCTGATCTACTACTCCTTTGCATCTACTTATTTTTCTAAAAATCGACTCCTAATTTCTTAGTTAACATAAAAAATAACATTATTGATTACATGGACATCTGTTCAAAAATAAATTTTCAGTTACTTCAAATGTATGAATCTTATATACAGTAATACAATGCTAAATGACTTCAATGCAAAAATTTTCCTACCATTTCTACAAATTCAAAAGCAGTATAATTTCTATTAATAAATGTAAAATTATAAGTTTGTATATATATGTATCCTCTTTTTCTTCAGTTATATAATTGGTGTTTATCATGTGCATAAATACTCCCAGAAATTAGATTACAATATTGAGTAAACTAGTCTGACTCTCTGATACATGATATATAACTTGATACTGCTTATTCTGTAAGTGCAAATTGATACAATTATTAAAGAAATATGAGGAGAACATAGAGGTTTTAAGGTCAGTTATAAACCATGTTTACAGAGCCTTGTCTATTACTTCTAGCAATAATGACAAAATCAGACATACAGAATTTATTTTTATTATCACTAATCCAACTGCCAAAGTATAATTATGAATATAAAACATTTTTTAGATTTCTATTTCTCAGAGAATTGATTTGACATTAAATAGAACACCATGAATAATTACAATGACATCTGCTGTATATTTCTGAATTTCCTTTAATTTTCCATTGGTCCATTAAGTAGATAAAATAAATATATTATCCTTTTGAGTATTGTATTTTAGTTCACTAATATAGAAATCTGGGCTCAAAAGCAGCTATATATCAAAGTCCTCTAACATTGTCATGAAGTGATTCATATTTTTTATTTATTTTTATTCTTTATAAAATAAAAAAAGCAATGAGTAGCAAGCTTTAGGAAACCACAGTAAATAAGATTTGGGGCTTTGGAGTCAGATGCCCTAGCTTCGAACTGTTTGCTTGTCATTGGGTGAATTACTAAATTTCTCCAAGCTTTAGTTCCATCATCTATGAAATGAGAATGAAGAACTAAGGAATATATATTATGCATTAGGCATTCTGCATGGTGCCTGGCACATGGGAAATACTCAGTAAAGAGTCCTATTAATAATCATTGACTAAGGACTTCTCTGACTTCCCTGGTGGCTCAAATGGTAAAGCATTTGTCTACAATGTGGGAGACCTGAGTTCGATCCCTGGGTTGGGAAGTTCCCTGGAGAAGGAAATGGCAACCCACTCCAGTACTCTTGCCTAGAAAATCCCATGGACGGAGGAGCCTGGTGTCCATGGGGTCGCAAAGAGTCAACTTCACTTAGACTTTGACTTTTGAAGGACTTCTCTGGCAGTTCAGTGGTTAAAACTTTGCCTTCCAGTGCAAGGGGTGTGGGTTTGATCCCTGGTCAGGAGCTAAGATCCCACATGCTTCATGGCCAAAAAGAAACTAAACAGAACAGAAGCAATATTGTAACAAATTCAATAAAGATTTTAAGAAGGGTCCACACCAAAAAAAACAACAACAAACATTGACTACTGAGATTCATTATCACCAATGGCTAGAGTGGGACTCCACAGAAAGGAAGAATGCAGTCAAAATTCTTATTTTGGGCAATATTATTCTAGCATGTATCAACAAAAGCAGTTTTTAGAATGGTGGTTTACACTTTAGCATATGCATCTCACACCCGCAGGAGCTTCAGTGAAACATTTTATTGAATGTAGAGCTACCTCATTTTATTTAATTTATTATTTACTCACCATAGGGCATTTGTGTGCATATTTACCATTGAAATGAGTGAACACTGTATTTAAAAACCTTCCATTTTATAATTTATTCCCTAAACTAGATAGATCTAGAAAAGAATTAAGAAATTAATTTCAATGAAACATGTATCCCTACATGATGATCATTTTTCAATAGTCACTTACTTCACTTGGGCCTGAAGAAAATAATATTATTTCACGAATAATATACTAAGATTTTATTGAAAATTTGGAGTAGACTTAAAAATCCCATCTTTAGCTGTTATTTACTCAAATTAGAATAAGACTTTTGAAGCAATTTCTCTTCATAAAGCCATCTGAAACGGCATGCTTACATTCATATCATTTTCTAAGTCTGCATATACAAATCTTCCATTTCCTGTCAGAGGTATTCAGACTTTAGAATGTGTTTAATATCATTTGTTAGAGTTACAAATGATCAAACCCATTGATTATTTTCAGAGAAATGAAATATTAAGTGGAAATTTGAGTTAGAAAATGAACAATTATAGCATATAGTAGTTTGAACTGATGGTCTCAGCTCAAATCTTAGTTCCGACAATTTATATCTGCATTTTCATCAATTTCTTAAATTTTATAGATTTTAAATTCCTTACTTTTATATGCGGAAAATAAGAGCATCAAGATCAGAGCCTGATTGTAATAATTATATGAAATAATATCATGAAAAGGGCCTATCATTATATATATTCAGTATCGAGTGAATGCATATTAAGTTACTTCAGTCGTGTCTGATTCTTTGTGACCCCATGGACTGTAGCTGCCAGGCTCCTCTGCCCATGAGATTCTCCAGACAAAAATACTGGAGGGGGTTGCCATGCCCTCCTCCAGGGGATCATCCTAACCCAGGGATCAATCCCACATCTCTATGTCTCCTGCACTGGCAGGCAAGTTCTTTAACACTAGTGCCACATACTCATTAGGTAGTATTACCAGTGTGGCAGAAATAAATCATTCTTACAAATAAGAGGCAATTCACATGTTGGTGACTCCTTACAACTAAAAATATTGTGATTAATTAATGTATTATTAATTAATTGTATTAATAATTAATTAAATTAATGAAAAAAGGTAATAGTTTCCTGTTACAAAGAAGAAACACAGAGTAGGATAAATATCTATATATTTAGGAGAATGTTCCTGGAAGATGCCTTATTTCTTTGAACCTATCTCATATTTCCTCTAATAACTCAAGAGGAGTCATGAATTAAATTCCCTGTCTGTTGTAATCATATTTTTAGTGAATGTCTGTTTCTACAATCTAATAATCCAAAATAACAAACGTACTTTTAAAAAAATCATGGCTCCCACTAAGGAAATAATGACTCTGAAATTTATTGTGTATCAATGAGCAGCTTGACCCTCTATTAAGTGTGTTTTTTAACTCCCAGGTATAAAGAATCCTGCAAGGTAGAATTTCTTAAGCTCCATGATGTATTGAGGAAACTGAGGTTCAGGTGAAACAATTTTTTTCCAGGTAGGATCACTGATAAACAAAGGCCTGTGAGTTCTTACGAAATAAAATGTTACTTACTTAAGATAATTTAATTTTCTTATTTGAACAAAGCCATTGCTAATCCAAAATTTATTAGCCAACTGATTTTCCTAACTCAGAATTCACTTGTGTTCTTCTCCCAAATGAATTGACTAGAAGCGATATGAAATAAAAATGCCCTAAGTGATATGAGGAGCTAAAAAATCTGATGTTTTTAATCCATAACATACATAACACACTCAAAGACTCAATTAATAAATGTCTTTGATAAAGCAAGAATCTGAAAACATCAAAACCACTGTGAAGTATTCATGTAGAAAAAACTTTGAGGTGTGAGGTGTGCAACAGAGGGGGACTGTTTGCAAGGACATCCAAAAATAATTAACAAGCTCCTTAAGGTTCTTTTATAAAAACATAAAAAGTCAATGTACTTTGATTTCAAAATTGGGAGTAAAAAATGCATGGTATTTATTCAGTTCAGTATCTGATTTTATTGATATTTAACATGCAGATTATCAGTTTAGGATGCAAATTAAGTTTCTCTTCAGATCATCAGCGACGTATTAGCATAGGTTTTAACTGAGGTTTAAGATTCATTCTTTTCAAGTCAGTTGGTTGCATCTGTAATGTGATTTGGGGTTGCTAGGTGGCTCAGTGGTAAAGAATCTGCCCGCCAATGCAGGAGATGTGGGTTTGGTCCCTTGGTCAGGAAGATCCTCTGGAAAAGGTAATGGCCGCTCCAATATTCTTGCCTGGGAAATCTCATGAAAAGAGGAGCCTGGCAGGCTATGGCCCATGGGGGCGCAAATGAGTTGGACACTACTTAGTGACTAAACAGCAACAAAGTAACATGTATCAGCTATATATTCTAGGTGCTTACAAGAATTAACTCATTATAACCCTATGCATGTGCATGTTCCATTGTGACTTTTTGCAGCCCTATGGACAATAGCCCACCAGGCTCCTCTGTCCATGGGATTTTCCAGGCAAGAATGCTAGAATTGGGTTGCCATTTCCTATTCCAGGGGATCTTTCTGACCCAGGGATTGAAACTGTGTCTCCTACATTTACAGGAAGAATTTTTACCACTGTACCACCTGGGAAGTCCTATAAGACTATGTTCAGTTCAGTTGCTCAGTCGTGTCTGACTCTTTGTGACCCCATGTACCACAGCACATCAGGCCTCCCTGTCCATCACCAACTCCTGGAGTCCACCCAAACCCATGCCCATCGAGTCGGTGATGCCATCCAACCATCTCATCCTCTGTCATCCACTTCTCCTCCTGCCCTCAGTATTTCCCAGCAGCAGGGTCTTTTCAAATGAGTCAGCACTTCGTATCAGGTGGCCAAAGTACTGGAGTTTCAGTTTCAACATCAGTCCTTCCAATGAACACTCAGGACTGGTCTCCTTTAGTATGGACTGGTTGGATCTCCTTGCAGTCCAAGGGACTCTCAAGAGTCTTCTCCAACACCACAGTTCAAAAGCATCAATTCTTCGACCCTCAGCTTTCGTCACAGTCCAACTCTCACATCCATACATGACCACTGGAAAAACAATAGCCTTGACTAGACAGACCTTTGTTGACAAAGTAATGTCTCTGCTTTACAATATGCTCTCTAGGTTGGTCATAACTTTCCTTCCAAGGAGTAAGCGTCTTTTAATTTCATGGCTGCAATCACCATCTGCAGTGATTTTGGAGCCCCAAAAAATAAAGTCTGACACTGTTTTCACTGTTTCCCCATCTATTTGCCGTGAAGTGATGGGACCGCATGCCATGATCTTAGTTTTCTGAATGTTGAGATTTAAGCCAACTTTTTCTCTCTCCTCTTTCACTTTGATCAAGAGGCTCTTTAGTTCTTCTTTGCTTTCTGCCATAAGGGTGGTGTCATCTGCATATCTGAGGTTATTGATATTTCTCCCATTAATCTTGATTCCAGCTTGTGCTTCCTCCAGCCCAGCGATTCTCATGATGTACTCTGCATATAAGTTAAATAAGCAGGGTGACAATATACAGTCTTGATGTACTCCTTTTCCTATTTGGAACCAGCCTGTTGTTCCACGTCCAGTTCTAATTGTTGCTTCCTGAGCTGCATATAGGTTTCTCAAGAGGCAGGTCAGGTGGTCTGGTATTCCCATCTTTTTCAGAATTTTCCAGTTTATTGTGATCCACATAGTCAAAGGCTTTGGCATAGTCAATAAAGCAGAAATAGATGTTTTTCTGGAACTCTCTTGCTTTTCCGATGATCCAGCAGATGTTGGCAATTTGATCTCTGGTTCCTCTGCTTGTTCTAAAACCAGCTTGAACATCGGGAACTTCACAGTTCACGTATTGCTGAAGCCTGGCTTGGAGAATTTTGAGCATTACTTAAATAGCGTGTGAGATGAATGCAACTGTGTGGTAGTTTGAGCATTCTTTGGCACTAACTTTCTTTGGGATTGGAATGAAAACTGACGTTTTCCAGTCCTGTGGCCACTGCTGAGTTTTCCAAATTGGCTAGCATATTGAGTGCAGCGCTTTAACAGCATCATCTTTCAGGATTTGAAATAGCTCAACTGGAATTCCATCACCTCTACTAGCTTTGTTTGTAGTGATGGTTCCTAAGGCCACTTGACTTCACATTCCAGGATGTCTGGCTCTAGGTGAGTGATCACACCATCGTGATTATTTGTTTCATGAAGATCTTTTTCTACAATTTTTCTGTGTATTCTTGTCACCTCTTCTTAATATCTTATTCTTCTGTTAGGTCCCTACCATATCTATCCTTTATAGAGCCCATCTTTGCATGAAATTTTCCCTTGGTATCTCTAATTTTCTTGAAGAGATCTCTAGTCTTTCCCATTCTATTGTTTTCTTCTATTTCTTTGCTTTTTTCACTGAGGAAGGCTTTCTTATCTCTTTTTGCTCGTCTTTGGAACTCTGCATTCAAATGATTATTTCTTCCCATTTCTCCTTTGCTTTCTGCTTCCCTTTTCACAGCTATTTGTAAGGCCTTCTCAGAGAGCTATTTTGCTTTTTTGCATTTCTTTTTCTTGGGGATCATCTTGATTCCTGTGTCCTGTACAATGTCATGAACCTCCATCCATTATATCTACTACTGTGGGCAGGAATCCCTTAGAAGAAATGGAGTAGCCATCACAGTCAACAATAGAGTCCAAAATGCAGTACTTGGATGGAATCTCAAAAACGACAGAATGATCTCTGTTCATTTCCAAGGCAAACCATTCAATATCATGATAATCCAAGTCTATGCCCTGACCAGTAATGCTGAAGAAGCTGAAGTTGAATGGTTCTATGAAGACCTACAAGACCTTCTAGAACTAACAGCCAAAAAAATGTCCTTTTCATTATAGGGGACTGGAATGCAAAAGTAGGAAGTCAAGAAACACCTAGAGTAACAGGCAAATTTGGCCTTGGAATACAGAATGAAGCAGGGCAAAGTCTAATAGACTTCTGCCAAGAGAACGCACTGGTCAAAGCAAATACCCTCTTCCAACAACACAAGAGAAGACTACACATGGACATCACCAGATGGTCAACACCAAAATCAGATTGATTATATTCCTTGCAGCCAAAGAATGGAGAAGCTCTATACAATCAGCAAAAGCAAGACCGGGAGCTGACTATGGCTCACATCATGAAGTCCTTATTGCCAAATTCAGACTGAAATTGAAGAAAGTGGAGAAAACCACTAGACCATTCAGGTATGACCTAAATCAAATCCCTTATGACTCTAACACTATAAGATGAGTACTTTTATTATGTCTCATTACAGAGCATTAAGTAACTTGTCCAAGGTCAAACAACTACTATGTGGTGGAACTGGGATGCAGATTGACAGTAGAGCCCCAAGACCTAAATTATTTGTCATTGCATTACTTTGCAATCTCTTTGGCAATCTTAAATCTCAATCTGCAATCTCTCATAGTGCAGATTAGACTTAAAAATAACTGCAAACATATCATCTAATACAAACTATTATAATATTGCATATATCTCACTGGTGAAATACTACATACTATAGATTCAGATGTTAGAATACTCATAAGATAAATTTTCTCAAACATCAATTTTTAGTCACATGATTAACTCTTTCAAATATTAATAGTGTAAAGCAATATATCATTAATATATACTGTGTCATTATGCTCAAGTTTTATAAATTATCCACAAAACATAAACATACACACATACACATAGACCTAACACTGGCATAATCTCTGAGATTATCAGTTTCCACAACACTTAGTTATTTGAAGGAGATGAAGGAGAAATAAGGCAGTTTTATGATCTGATAAAAACAAAGAATAAGGAGAATATGTTCTTTAGATAAGTTTCCAAGGTAACTACTTATGGACTGGCATCTATAAATCAGGGTACAGAGAATTTTAAGCCCAAGAAGAAAAAGGAATTAATGCTACCATTTCATAGAAATGAATGTGAATAAAGCAATAGATTAAGCCTGTAGAAAACAGAAAACAAGAAATTAAAAAATATTTACACTGACTATATATGGACAACATAATGTACATTACAAATCTATACTGATTAGGACTTAGAAAAATGAATATATTAAAATGTAAATCTATAAGTATAATTTGATCAATATATACTTATGCAGTTAAATATACTATATATTTTTACTTTTACATTTTATTGTGCTAATAATGAATATATCGCTAATAACTATAATACAGGAAGCTAGTGGTGTTTAATATGAATTCATTAATAGGATTTAGTATATAATTAATCCTGTATGTCTTATATTAAGTATACCTAATAGGAATTTAATAAGCAATTACATTTTCATTACATTTATATACTAGCCAAACTTACTATTAAAAATTGTTAAAGATCCATCTTCATTATGCTTAAAATTTAGATGTAATAGAAATTACGAAGTCAAATTATGTGATTATTTTGGAGGAATTATTATTAATTATTGGAGGAGTAATCATTAATAAAGGATTACCACTTATCTGTTTTTATTTTGTTTCCTCACCATTAGAATTCCATTTGCTATGATTATAAACAGTCAACCTAATATACAGCCACTCTGAATGTAGACATCTGTCTTCACAATGTCTTATATAAAAGGGCTTCCCAAAATTAGTATAGAGTGAGTAACAATATACCTCTCATATAGTGATAAGCAGACTATCGTTCTTGAACTGAAAATGGCTTTTACGTGTTTTCATATACGTAACAGATTTTTTTTCACAGATTCATTTATTCAACCAATAAGCACTGGCTTTGTTTAATGCATGAATTGTAACAGCATGATTCTTTGCTAATAGTCTGGTATAATATCATACTCAGGTCTAGATATAGTACTCTTCCACAGCCTCACCAGCTCAGGCAGGGAAGTGAAGTACCAATGAATCAAAACAAGAGAGAACAAACAGGCATATATGCTCAAGCATGTCTGATAGAGAAAGCAAATAAACCTCAAAAATTTTCGTCAGGACATTATTTAAAACACTTATGACTCCTTATGACATATATCTCCTTATGACTATCAAGGCTAGTGTGATGACAAAAGAGAGCTGTCAAGTTCAAACGATGCAGAAAATATGAAAACTGACTAATGTGTGGTTTGTTCAGGTAAAGTATCCAGTCAAACCATACACGTTCACAAACTGTTAAGTAACTCTTATAATTTTGAGTATGAGGTGTAATTCTCACACATAACAGTAAAATATAATGAAAGTAAAATTAAAATTATATTTTAAATATAAATCTCTATTATAAATTCTGAGGTCTGTATTCCTTTGTCAATTGGAGAAATAAAAAGTTTTCATTTTTTGAATTCATAATTGTAACCCACTAAAATAAAATGATCCTATTCATGAGTGCTCTGAAAAAGAATCAAATGACATTTAAATCATATCAGAAGTACGTTTAGTTCAATTTAATTCCAATACAGTATACTAACGCATATATATGGAATTTAGAAAGATGGTAACAATAACTCTGTGTACGAGACAGCAAAAGAGACACTGATGTATAGAACAGTCTTATGGACTCTGTGGGAGAGGGAGAGGGTAGGAAGATTTGGGATAATGGCATTGAAACATGTAAAATACCATGTATGAAACAAGTTGCCAGTCCAGGTTCGATGCAGGATACTGGATGCTTGGGGCTAGTGCACTGGGACGACCCAGAGGGATGGTATGGGGAGGGAGGAGGGAGGAGGGTTCAGGGTGGGGAACACATGTATACCTGTGGCGGATTCAGTTTGATATTTGGCAAAACTAATACAATTATGTAAAGTTTAAAAATAAAATAAAATTAAAAAAAAATGAAATCCAGACATTGAGATAAAAGTGCATAAATTCATATTCATATGCAGTTCCTCATAGCATAAAATGCATATGACATGAACCTTATAAGAGAAACACGTGTTTCAAAATAGCATTAGTATAAAATATGCAATAGAGTTTATATTACATCTTTTCAATTTTTAGACAGAAAGTGTAAGATGTAATTATATAATGGAGGCAAAAATACTACATATACCATATACTTTGATATAAATTAAGATACTAACATATGTGCACCTTAGCACTGCCTTTCTTTTCATTTTCCATTCTGTTTCATTACCATTTTCTTTTCCCCCTTTCTTCCACACTCTTCTATTACAATGGATGCTCTCTGCATTGATTCTAAGAACTTTCTTTTAAGTTCATCCTGGGCTATCACTTTGCATTCACATTTTTTGGCATCCAGTGATACCTTTTGGCTTCTTTTATTAAGGGATAAGAATATTATGCATATTATAGTCCTAGAGATTGGCTAATGGAAATCAGTCTCATTTATTGATTGGTTTTTGAGTGTAGCTAACATCTATGTTTTCAGAATAAGATCAAAAACCTGTCCATATATATCAGAAGGCAATCAATCTCCAAAATTCATGAAAGATTTCACATTTTATTCAAAGAGGATGCAAAAAGCCAGAATGTGACTGAGATGTGGAATTACTTCTCTAGACTGCTGGAAGGAGTTAGGACTTTATCATTTTATTGGACCTGAAATATTAAAGATGGTGGTGGCTTTTCAGATAAATGTTTCATTATAATAAATTAACAAAATTTCTTCTAACAATGTAACAATGTCTAATCTGGAATACAGCAGAAAAGCAGTCCTCAAGGACAAAATATTGGATAATAGGAAGTATCAAATTCATTTCAAACCTACCACTGCTGATTATCTAGGTCTGGCACAATTGACTTCAATTGCTTATTATCTGACTAGTCACTGAGTTTGGTGACTTCTACCTCACAGCAATATATTTTCCATAGTATTCTAAGGAGTCCTTGGGTTTAATAGAGACATCTCTTATGTTTCTGGAGAGGAAGGTGTGGAGAAGGTGGCAACTATGGGACACTGAAGAGCTCAACTTTCACACATTTTCTACATTAGAGAGTATGCTACTTTATTTGAAAAAAACATGTTGTTTCCTTCAAGAAAAAAAGATGCTTTAAAACCACTATTCTAAAAATGTAGTTTAATTTCATTATTGCTGCTATGTTGCTTCAGTCGTGTCCGACTCTGTGCGACCCCACAGACAGCAGCCCACCAGGCTCCTCTGTCCACGAGACTCTCCAGGCAAGAACACTGGAGGGGGTTGCCATTTCCCTCTCCGTTGGGATCTGACTTACAGATTGGCTTCTGGAAAATAATCTTATGAAAAGACACCTTCTTGCTTCCAAAACTAATTCTTCTTGAATTGATTCCAAAAAGGAGTTGCCTTTGATCAAATCTCATTACAGAGAAGATGATGTTAAAAGTGAAAATATGCATGTGTGTGTATGTGTTTGATGTGTTTTCACGTGTATAAAACACAAAGATATCTGTGATTCTACTAGATTAATTGTTTCAGTTTAACTATTTCTAGATAACTGCTGAGCAATATTTCAACACTGGAAGTATCCTTTAAGATACACTGAGATCCAGAGAAAATAAATTAATAAGGGTTCCAATGTCCCAGTCAAGAGGAAAGCTATTAAAGACACATTTTGTGGGGGATAGTTCTTTGCTGGCCAGGCACTACAGAAGAACGGGAAGTTAGTACCACTCGTCCTCTGTGTTAGGATGCAGCCAAACAGTACATCTCATTTCACACATTTTCAAATGACTTTTCTACTAGGGATGGTAAACTCGCCAGTTGAAGGTTAACAGATTATCACTTAAAACTGAATACGAGCCAAAGCTCTGTGATCCCTGTTCTGTTCTTTCCCCATTATATAAACACCTGTCAAATTAATACTTTAAAAATATTTGAGAAAATTTGGTAATTTTACTCATTTGAAACTTGACTATTTCTTCTAACTTATAAAAGGTTCCTCTCCTGTAGTTGTACTACAAGTAGAACAAACAAGATTTTTCTTTGAAAAATCCCAGTTTTGATCTACCTATGAAAATATTTAATTTGCTTTTATTTCACTCAAAATAAATGACAAAAGATGACCATGTTATGAGCAATATAACAAACAAACAAATTTTTAAAAACTATGGTTATTCTCAAGTTGATATTCTGAAAATAAAACCAGGATATGATTTGGATTTGACACTTGAAACCTAAGTTTTTTAAAAAAAAATCAACAAACCTAATTTAAGGAATTGCAGGTAAATAACCACTATGCTTTCCTAAGACAGCATTATTCAACACAACCTATTCTCTTTGAGATTGATAGGAAAATGTAGGGTACTTTCAGGTGAAAAAATTTTAATTTGCATTAGCCCTGCTTTATATGAAATCAAAGAGTGATTTCAAGTAAATTTATCACCAAGTGAGATATTTTGATCATTAACCCAATAATTACATTAATATGCAAGATCATAATAATTTAAGCCAGTGTCTAGTAATATCAGAAACTCAATAATACTGAATTGCATTGACAGACACATATTAGTGCACAATATGTTAATTAGTAGAGAGATACCCTAGGTTTACAGTTGCAGTAGAAAATTTTTATGAATACTCTAAAAGATGATGATGAGAAAATGACAATTAGAGACACAGCAGCAGTTCACACTGAACTGTCTACCCAAGGCTGATGCAGAGGCTTGAAATTTAAACATTTAAAGTAATATGCAAAAATAACCTTGATTTTCTATAGTTAATTTTGATCCGAGTTTGAGTTTCCTATGATAGTGCAATATGCAGGAAATTTGGAAAGATGGAGAGAAAACCAACCAAAAGATAACTGCTAATTAACTTTCTCAAGTTTACTCCTTTCAGATTAAAACCATAACTTTAGTGTATATAGGCTCCCCAGGTGGCTCAGAAGTAAAGAATCTGCCTGCCAATGAAGGAGATGAGGAAGACGTGGGTTCTATCCTGGGTCAGGAAGATCTCCTGGAGAAGTGAATGACAACCCGCTCAAGTATTCTTGCCTGGGAAATTCCATTGACCAGAGAAGCCTGATGGACTACAGTCAGTGAGGTTGCAGAGTTGACACAACTAAGCGATGGAGCATGTAAGGGTATAAAAGTGGAAATGTTAGTCTCTTGGATGCATCTAAGCAACTTTGGGACCCCATGGACCCTAGCCCGCCAGGCTCCTCTGTCAATGGAATTTTCCAGGAAAATACATTTAAGGGATTATACCTGATAGACACAGTACCTGAAGAACTATGGTCAGAGGTTTGTGACATTATACAGGAGGGAGCAATGAAGACCATCTCTAAGAAAAAGAAATGGAAAAAGGCAAAATGGTTGTCTGAGGAGGCTTTACAAATAGCTGAGAAAAGAAGAGAAGCAAAAGGCAAAGGAGAAAAGGAAAGATATACCCATTGGAATGCTGAGTTCCAAAGAATAGCAAGGAGAGATAAGAAGGCCTTCCTCAGTGATCAGTGCAAAGAAATACAGGAAAACAATAGAATGGGAAAGACTAGAGATCTCTTTAAGAAAATTAGACATACCAATGAAACATTTCATGCAAAAATGGGCACAATAAAGGACTGAAATGGTATGGACCTAACAGAAGAAGAAGATATTAAGATGAGGTGGCAAGAATACACAGAAGAACTATATAAAAAAAAGATCTTCACGACCCAGATAACCACGATGGTGTGATCGCTCACCTAGAGCCAGACATCCTGGGATGTGAAGTCAAGTGGGCCTTAGGAAGCATCACTAGAAACGAAGTTAGTGGAGGTGATGGAATTGCAGTTGAACTATTTCAAATCCTAAAAGATGATGCTGTGAAAGTGCTGCACTCAATTACCAGCAAATTTGGAAGGCTCAGCAGTGGCCACAGGACTGGAAAAGGTCAGTTTTTATTCCAATCCCAAAGAAATGCAATGCCAAAAAATTCTCAAACTAGCACACAATGTCACTCATCTCACACAATAGCAGAGTAATGTTCAAAATTCTCCAAGCCATGCTTCAATAGTACATGAACTTTGAAATTCCAGATGTTCAAGCTGGATTCAGAAAAGGCAGAGGAACCAGAGATCAAACTGCCAACATCCATTAGATCATAGAAAAAGCAAGAGAGTTTCAGAAAAACATCTACTTCTGCTTTTTTGACTATGCCAAAGCCTTGACTGTGTGGATCACGACAAACTGTGGAAAATTCTGAAAGAGATGGGAATACCAGACCACCTGCCTCCTGAGAAACCTGTATGCAGGTCAGGAAGCAACAGTTAAAACTGGACAAGGAAAAGGCTGGTTCCAAATAGGAAAAGGAGTACATCAAGGCTGTATATTGTCACCCTGCTTATTTAACTTATATGCAGAGTACATCATAAGAATCACTGGGCTGGAGGAAGCACAAGCTGGAATCAAGATTACTGGGAGAAATATCAATAACCTCAGAAACGCAGATGACACCACCCTTATGGCAGAAAGCAAAGAAGAACTAAAGAGCCTCTTGATGAAAGTGAAAGAGGAGAGTGAAAAAATTGGCTTAAAACTCAACATTCAGAAAACTAAGATCATGGCATCCGGTCCCATTACTTCATGCAAATAGATGGGGAAACATGGAAACAGTGAGAGACTTTATTTTTCTGGTATCCAAAATCACTGCAGATGGTGACTGCAGCCATGAGATTAAAAGACACTTCCTCTGTGGAAGAAAAGCTATGACCAACCCAGACAGCATAAAAAGCAGAGATATTACTTTTCCAACAAAGGTCCGTCTAGTCAAAGCTATGGTTTTACCAGTAGCTATGTATGGATGTGAGAGTTGGAATATAAATAAAGCTGAGCACTGAAGAATTGATGCTTTTGAACTGTGGTGCTGGAGAAGACTCTTGAGAGTCTCTTAGAATGCAAGAAGATCCAACCAGTCCATCCTAAAGGAAATTAGTCCTGAATATTCACTGGAAGGACTGATGCTGAAGCTGATACTCCAATATTTTGGCCACCTGATGTGAAGAAATGGCCCATTGGAAAAGACCCTGATGCTGGGAAAGATTAAAGGTGGGAAGAGAAGAGGACGACAGAGGATGAGATGTTTGGATGGAATCACCGACTCGATGGACATGAGTTTATAAGCTCCAGAGTTGGTGATGGCCAGGGAAGCCTGGCATTCTGCAGTCCATGAAGTTGCAAAGAGTCGGATATGACTGAGCGACTGAACTGAACTGAAGCAACTTTGGGACCCTATGGACTCTAGCCCACCAGGCTCATCTGTCTATGGAATTCTCCAGGCAAAAATAGTGTACTGGGTCACTCCTCCTTTCTCCAGCGGATCTTTCTAACCCAGGGATCAAATAGAGTTTTCCTGCTTTGCAGGCAGATTCTTTACTGTCTCAGCAGGCATATATTAAACCAATTAAAATTGCAAGCTGTTGGTTTGCAAGATGGCCATTTATTGTCCAGTGGAAAAGTTTTGAGGCTGAAGAGTGGGTACTAAAGCAATTAAAAGACTAAATTCATTTAAACAGATGGGACTCTCTTTGGAAACCTTGGTATTTGGATTCTATCTTTTAGAGGTGTTTTTCTCTTTTCAAGGGACCTTCCCTCTTCCTTCTTTGTTCTAAAACCAACATCTGAGTGAATAAAGCCATAGATTTATCTTTATAGACACAGAGTTAGGGGTCTGGTTCTCATGCTGACTCTAGGTTCTTACATGTCACTGCTGAGATGCCATTCATTTTATAAGGTCATCAACATCTTAAAGGTATGTGTAAATGCATCTTAAAGGTATGTGTAAATGGTGCCATATGGATCTTTTGGAGCATTTTGCTGTATGTAATCTGCATTTTTTGTAATTCTAGGCACCTTTTATCCCTGTAGCTAATTCCTGTACACAATACAAAGGGTGATGATAGCAGTTAATGATAAGAAAATGGCCATGGCTTTTGCATTTCCTTTCTTGCCCTTTTCAAGTTTCACTTCCCAAGATGTACCTCTCTCCTTCCTGCCTTAAATTGCATCTACAATTTATATGAGACTAAAGAGAAGCCACCCTTTAACTTACCTTCCTTCACATTTAGATTAAATGGATGATTATTCAGTCTACCATTCATGATCTTATATATATGGTACAATGACCATAAATGCAAACATCATGGTGTTGTAGCTTAACTCCATACATTTCATTTTTACCTATATGGTGGCACTAGTGGCAAAGAGAAGGCAATGGCACCCCACTCCAGTACTCCTGCCTGGAAAATCCCATGGACGGAGGGGCCTGGTGGGCTGCAGTCCATGGGGTCGCCAGGAGTCGGACACGACTGAGCGACTTCACTTTATTTTTTCACTTTCATGCATTGGAGAAGGAAATGGCAACCCACTCCAGTGTTCTTGCCTGGAGAATCCCAGGGACAGGAGAGCCTGGTGGGCTGCCGTCTATGGGGTCACACAGAGTCGGACATGACTGAAGCAACTTAGCAGCAGCAGTGGTAAAGAACCTGCATGCCAGTGCAGGAAATGTAAGAGACACAGGTTCAATCCCTGGGCTGGAAAGATCCCCAGAGGAGGGCATGGCAATCTGCTCCAGTATTCTTGGCTGGAGAATCTCAAGGACAGAAGCAACCATTGAGAACCATTTAGAAAACAGAGTCATTAGAGAAAGACACAGAAGAATGACATGAGAGTTATTTTCAACCTAAGAGAAAGAGAATGGGCCCAAGTTATATGAATAGGTAAGGCTAAGGATCAAAAAGACCAATCACCAATCCTTTTTGCTGAACTGTGATACAAATTAATTATAAATGGATATTCCTAACTTCATCACAAATTCTAATATTCCAGTTCCCTTTTGTTCTTTCAATTTGGTTTGAAATTGGGAGTGTGAATATACACTGCCTGGGCAAAACTAAGAATTTAATAAATATTTGCTTCCATAGTTTCTATATTTCTTTGTTTCCATCCATCCATCCACCCAAACATTCACCCAACTATCCTCCTAGTTTTGATCCCTACCTCATTCTCACTAACCATACAAATCTGTCTTCTATCTACTCACCTAAGAAAACTAAGACAATATAAGTGAATTCTATTTTCTCAATTCCATTTCAAAATACTTTTCAGCCTCCACTTTTCTTCTCTTTCCATTTCATCCCAGAGGAAGAAGAATTTTCTTTTCCACTGTTCTTTTTTTGAAACTTTTATTCAAGGCATTGCTTAAATGATAACTCCACTGTAAACTTACTGCCATATCCCTCCTTTCTTGACTTACCATGATAGAATGAACCATCATTTCTTTGAATTCCTAAAGAACTCTGAGTGTATTATCATTATAGTAACTTCCCCTGTCATTGTATGCTAATCTAAAAGGCTGAACACTTCTACTACACTGTAAAAGTTTGAAGTCAAGGATCATTTACTTCTGTATATTAACTATTAGTGTCTAGTAGACTTTGAGCATTAAAAATGCTCAGTTGATGATTTTTGAGCTGAATGATGTTGATGATGTAGATACTGTACCATAAGTTCTTCTAACCTTCTATATCCCTGTACCTCCAAATAAATGCCTGGGCTAGTCTTTCTCAGGTATCTAAGATGTTAAACTTCAGTGAATCTGTTGTATAGAAAGTATTTTTCTTAGATAAGAATATAAGTTAAGAAACATATCAGGATTTTCTAGCAATGCTGATATTATAAAAACAAAATTCTAAGTCCATGATGCTAAGAAAAGAGAGATATATTAATAAAGTTGAAACAAACAAAAAAAAATAAAGCAGAGTAGAGAGGGTGGATTGGTTGATTCCACCAGACTGGTTGAGTCTGCATCAGGAATCAGGCAGGGATAGCTGAGAATTCAGCTCATGTTGTAAATGGAACACAAGTGTTTCAGGCAAAGTGGAAACATGGAGCTTGGTTTGCTGTTTGGCATGATAGATTAAGATGCAGTTCTACTGCCTAAAGGGTATGGTTTATAGAAAGCTACCTGACTAAGGACCCAAGAAGATGTAGAAACAACCAGTTGGCCAGGAACTAAGCCAAACTACCTGTCCTGAAAAAAATGAGAGGGTCATAATGAATTTGCTGCTTATAATCTTTTATTTTTACAAAGACAATTTTAATTTATTTATTATATGCTCTATGTTATGGACTGAATGTTATTGTTCCTGCAAAATTCATGTATTGAAACGTTAACCCCCAATGTGATGGTATTTGGAAGTAAGGTCTTTGTGAGGTAATTAGGTTTAAGTGGTGCTAGTGGTAAAGAATCCATCTGCCAAGGCAGGAGATGCAAGAGAATTGGGTTTAATCCCTGGGATCAGGAAGATCTCCTGGAGTAGAAAATGACAACCCACTCCAGTATTCTTGCCTTGCCTGGAATTCCATCTCTATTTTTATTTTCTATGTGAGGACATAGAAAGAAGGTAGACATCTGCAAGCCAAGAAGACGGTTCTTACCCAGAACTGAACTGGCCAGTAGTTTGATTGTGGACCTAGCCTCCAGAATTGTGAGAAATAAATATCTATTGTTTAAGCCACCAAGTTTATGATATCTTGTTAAGGTACTCGGACTGTAAAGAGATCCAACCAGTCCATTCTAAAGGAGATCAGCCCTGGGTGTTCTTTGGAAGGAATGATCCTAAAGCTGAAACTCCAGTACTTTGGCCACCTCATGCGAAGAGTTGACTTATTGGAAAAGACTCTGATGCTGGGAGGGATTGGGGGCAGGAGGAGAAGGGGACGACAGAGGATGAGATGGCTGGATGGCATCACCAACTCAATGGATGTGAGTTTGAGTGAATTCTGGGAGATGGTGATGGACAGGGAGGCCTGGCGTGCTGTGATTCATGGGGTCGCAAAGAGTCAGACATGACTCAGTGACTGAACTGAACTGAACTGAACTCTTTCTACTGTCTTTTAACTAAGGCAAATCTTTTAAAAAATTTCAGGTAGCATTACAATGATTTCAGAGGAACAAGAGTAAACTGTATAGAGACATGATAGATCTTTTTTATATACTTAGAAACACAAATGGGGTAAATTCAGAAATCCTGATATTATATAAGCACACATATCACATCTTTGAAAAAGTGATATTGACCAAAAACAACATGTATTTTTTTGGTGGCACAGAGTAAGGGATAGATAAATATTGCCGACTTACTATTGTGTAAAGATTGTTTACTGTACAGAGTCTATCATATGAAAAAGAGCAAATGGTTTTTAAAAGACCTGAGTAAGTCATGCTATTGCTTTTATATTTCTTCTCAGTTCTTTGAATTCTTTTGCCATTAAGATAAGAAATTACTTTAGAAATATAGCAATCTCCAGTTCTACTTAGGGACCTCTAAGATACTACTTCACTCAGAAAGAAATTTCCATTTTCTTCAGATTCAAGCAAAACAGTTAGAGAAGTGTGAACAATGGTAAAACATTCTTCATTCTGCTGAAAAATAATCATTTGTGAAGTTGCCTTATAAGGTTTCAAAAGACATTTGCTCTTTTCAACAATCTCAGAAGCTACAAGCATAAGGAGAGTGTATGCAATTTAATGGGAAGTTCAGGGGAATTTTACAGAGTGCATGAAAAACACCAAGCTTGGGGCTGCCTCAGTTCCATAATTTCCTCCTGCCTGACATGTTTGCCCACCTCACCGGAACCCTTTCTAAAAATACTGTCTTTTTTTTTTTTTCAAAGAAACCCCTCTGACAACAAAAAACAAATCTCAATCTCCAGCTATATGCTTTTCTGACAAATGCAGTTTTCCTGTCTGGAAATTGGTATAGCTTTAATTGGTTATTATTTGTGAAGTAACTTGTTTGTCTCTCCTCTGCTCTTGACTGCAGCAGGACAAAGACTAAGCACTCACTATGGCCTCTGATGCTTTGGAGCGATTCAGTGAATATTTACCAAGTGAATACGGAGAAGGCAAAATATTCAGAGGAGTAAGAGACACAGAATATACAACTTAGACAACGAAGTATACTTTTTAGGGTTTCCTGTCAGCAAAGTGAAGTGGGAGTCCACATTCTGCCAGATTTCTTCAAATATATGACACAAAGATATTGAAGACATAATGAGCTTAAAGAGAGCAATATTTAAAGAGAAAAAAAAAAAACAAGATAAGTGTAAGTATCCAACAGCTGTCAATCAGAATTAAATATCCTGTGATTACTACCTGAGTGACCAAAAAAAGGGAAATTCAACAGCAATGTATAATTCTATATTCATTCAGGGTCATTTGAAAAGACCCGGATGCTGGGAAAGATTGAGGGCAGGAGGAGAAGGGGACGACAGAGCATGAGATGGTTGGATGGCATCACCGACTCAATGGACATCAGCTTGAGTAAATTCCAGGAGTTGCTGATGGACAGGGAGGCTTGGCATGTTGCAATCCACGGTGTTGGACTCCATGAGACTCCAGAGAGTCGGACACGACTGAGTGAGTAAACTGAACTGAACTGACTGTAACACATGACATTTTTTTAAGATCTTGTAATACATGACAGACAAGTGGGCATACTATTCTTAAACTTTTCATAATTAGGGGTGGAAATGTGTAATCAAGTATATACATCTACCATCAGTTCTCTAATTAAGAGACTCTGTCTCCTTGAAACTTGAAACACCTGTGATGTATGTGTTGAATTTCAACTCATCAGATTTGATCCTTAACATGCTGACATCTAAGTCATACTCTGCATGAAGATAGGAAGCTAACTGGTAACTAAGCTTATGGATTTAAGTCTTGGAGGATATAAATACTTGGGACTTAGAAAATGTTTCATCTGCAGGAATGCAACTGTCATGATTTTTAAAAACATGTTTAGATCCAGAAAGGAATTACAATCATTTTCTTCTACGAGCAACAAATGCATTTAACTCAGAAGAATAAATCTGTCTAAGCCATTTCAAGTATATCTATCATCTAAAATGTTCTCCTATTTAGTTCACACTATGAAAGTGAAAGTTGCTCAGTTGTGTCCGACTATTGTGATGCCATCATTATACAGTCTGTGGAATTCTCCAGGCCAGAATAATGGAGTGGGTAGCCTTTCCCTACTCTAGAGGATCTTCCCATCCCAGGGATCAAACCCAGGTCTCCTACATTGCAGATGGATTCTGTACCATCTGAACCACCAAGGAAGCCCAGTTCACATTATAAGGCTTTATAAATTCCTCTCTCTCCTCATTACAGTCTCTACCTAATTCCTTGTAACTCCTTCACTCATTTAAGATACTATGACCTATGACACAGTGCTCTCCATTCTTTTTTTATTATTTTTTATTGAAAGATAATTGCTTTATATAATTTTGTTGTTTTCTGTCAAACCTCAACATGAATCAGGCATAGGTATACGTCTATCCCCTCCCTTTTGAACCTCCCTCCCATCTCCCATCCCATCCCACCCCTCTAGATTGATACAGAGCTCCTGTTTGAGTTTCCTAAGCCATACAGCAAATTCCCATTGGATATCCTTTTAACATATGGTAGTGTAAGTTTTCTTGTTACTCTTTCCATACATCTCACCCTCTCCTCCCCTCTCCCCATGCCCATAAGTCTATTCTCTTTGTCTGTTTCTCCATTGCTGCCCTGTAAATAAGTTCTTCAGTACCATTCTTCTAGATCCTGTACATATGTGTTAAAACACAGTATTTATCTTTCTCTTTTGGACTCACTTCACTCTGTATAATAGGTTCTAGGTTCATCCACCTCATCAGAACTGACTCAAATATGTTCCTTTTTATGGCTGAGTAATATTCCATTGTGTATATGTACAACAACTTCTTTATCCATTCATCTGTTGATGGACATCTAGGTTGCTTCCTTGTTCTAGCTATTGTAAATAGTGCTGCAATAAACAATGGGATACATGTGTCTTTTTCAATTTGGTTTTCTCAAGGTATATGCCTAGGAGTGGGATTACTGGGTCATATGATGGTTTTATGCCCAGTTTTTTAAGGAATTTCCATACCATCTTCCATAGTGGCTGAATCAATTTACATTCCCAAACCAACAGTATAACAGGGTTCCCTTTTCTCCACACCCTCTCCAGCATTTATTGTCTGTAGACTTTTTGATAATGGCCATTCTGACAGGTGTGAGGTGATATCTCATTGTGGTTTTGATTTGCATTTCTCTAATAATGAGTGATATTAAGCATCTTTTCATGTGTTTGCTAGCCATCTGTATGTCTTCTCTGGACAAATGTCTGTTTAGGTCTTTTTCCCACTTTTTGATTGAGTTGTTTGTTTCTCTGGCATTGAGTTGTATGAGCTTCTTGTATATTTTGGAAATTAATCCTTTGTCAGTTATTGCATTTGCTATTATTTTCTCCCTTTCTGAGAGCTGTCTTTTCACCTCATTCTAATTCTTGAAATGATACCAGCAGCTATACAGAAAAAAGGTTAAAGATCTAACTTGTCTTCTGAAAAATCTTATCTACTCCTCCACAGCAGCCTCCATTCCTTTAGTAAGTTATTCTACTGCACAACTACAAACTTTCACCTTTCTTGCTTATCTGCTCAATTTAGTCTACTGTACCTTTTTCGGTGAGGAGTATTGACTACTAGCCTTTCTTTTCTCACCCTATCTTCTAACTTCTAATGTCCATTCCAAATTTAGATTCCACAGAGCATTTGGGAACCACTATTTTTTCTCTCTTTTTTTTTTTAAAGAAACACAAACTCATCTTCTTCATTATCTACATATAATTTTTTTTCATTCTCTGGAGAACCTTAACTGATACAGCTATTATAGCACCTGCTATATTTTATTGAGCATTCAATACAATCTAATTGAATCTCTTTCTCTCTCTCTCTCTCTCATATATATATATATATATATATATATATATATAGTAATACTCAAAATTCTCCATGCCAGGCTTCAAAAGTACATGAACTGATAACTTCCATATGTTCAAGTTGGATTCAGAAAAAGCAGAGGAACCAGAAATCAAACTGCCAACATCTGTAGGATCATAGAAAAAGCAAGAGAGTTCCAGAAGAACATCTACTTCTGCTTTATTGACTACACCAAAGCCTTTGACTGTGTGGGTCACAAAAACTGTGGAAAATTCTTAGAGATGGGAATACCAGACCACATGACATGCCTCTTGAGAAATCTGTATGCAGCTCAGGAAGCAACAGTTAGCACTGGACATGGAACAAGAGACTGGTTCCAAATCAGGAAAGGAATATATCAAGGCGGTATATTGTCACACTGCTTATTTAACTTATATACATGGTACATCATGAGAAATGCCAGGCTGGAAGAAGCACAAGCTGGAATCAAGATTGCTGGGAGAAATATCAATAACCTCAGATATGCAGATGATACCACCCTTATGGCAGAAAGCAAAGAAGAACTAAAGAGCATCTTGATGAAAGTGAAAGAGGATAGTGAAAAAGTTGACTTAAAACTCAACATTCACAAAACTAAGATTATGGCATCTGATCCCATCACTTCATGGCAAATAGATGGGGAAACAATGGAAACAATGAGAGACTTTATTTTCTTGGGGTTCCAAAATCTCTGCAGATGGTGAGTATTACCATGAAATTAAAAGACACTTCCTCCATGGAAGAAAAGCTATGACCAACCTAGACAGCATATTAAAAAGCAGAGACATTACTTTGCCAACAAAGGTCCATCTAGTCAAAGCTATGGCTTTTCCAGTAGTCATGTAGAGATGTGACAGTTGGACTCTAAATAAAGCTGAGAACTGAAGAATTAGTGCTTTTGAACAGTGGTGTTGGAGAAGACTCTTGAGAGGCCCTTGGACTGCAAGGAGTTCCAACCAGTCCATCCTAAAGGAAATCAGTCCTGAATGTTCATTGGAAGCTCTGATGCTGAAGCTGAAAGTCCAATACTTTGGCCACCTGATGCAAAGAACTGACTCATTTGAAAAGACCCTGATGCTGGGAAAGATTGAAGGCAAGAGGAGAAGGGGATGACACAGGATGAATTGGTTGGATTGCATCACCAACTTGATGGACATGAGTTTGAGTAAGCTCCGGAGTTGATGATGGACATGGAAGCCTGGCATGTTGCAGTCCATGGGGTCACAAAGAGTTGGACATGACTGAGTGACTGAAACTGAACTGAAATGATATATCTAATTGTGTCTTTAATATTTATCTTCTCTTCAAAGTTACTAATCTCCAGGAGGGCAGGATATAACTCTCTTATTAATCAGTATCCCTAGAATCTAGCACATTTTCTAGCACATACTGTATATGCTTAAAAAATATTTATTGAAAAAAAGTATATAAAGAATGTTGCATGTCTCATTTATTTTAATTCTTTGTAATACACTTTGGTATCACATATATTTTTAAAAATGCATTTATTATGCAAAATTCTTTACAAAAAGGCAAGTTTGATAAATTTCCCTAGACACAAGTAATCAAAGTTATAGTACAGAATCAATAACTAAATAAAACTTCCAGAATTTGATTTGGTATAATTTAAATATTGTATTTTAATGGCTAATTTAAAAAATAATTAATGATTCACTTAATTTAATTTAGTTCTATATTTCTTCAAGCTCTATTATATTAAGTGACCAAATACCTTAGTTAGGTTAAATAGTATTGGAACAGATTGCACTATGGCATTTTAGGACTTCTCAGAGGACTTTTCTGGGGGTCCAATGGTAAGACTCTGCCGGCCAATGCAGGGGTCATGGGTTCGATCCCTGGTCTGGTAAGATTATACTGCAGAGCAACTAAGCCCAGGTACCACAAATACTGGACCCATGTGCGTAGAGCCAGTGCTTCACAAGAGAAGCCACTCCAAGGGGAAGTCTATGCACCTCAGTTAGAATGTAGCCATCCCCCCGGCCACCAAACTAGAGAAAATCTGTAGGTCTATGCACAGCAATGAAGATCCAATGCAGCCAAAAATAAATAAGTAAATAAAATAACTTCTCAGAGCCTTTGATATGTCAACATTTACTGTGACACTGCATTGAGAAGTGCTACACAATGCAGCATTTCTCACACTTGATCATGATCAAGTTTTTGGTTCACACTGTGTCCTAAGGAATGGTGTTCTGAAACTTTGCTTTGAATAAAACTGATGATTTAAAAGCCACTTGGGAACAATTTTATATACTCCAGTGTTATCACATTCTTAATTCTTTAAAAGCATTATTTAATGCAAATAATGTTATAATTGGAAAACATGATCAAATGAAATAAAAATCAGGACACAGCTTGAGTTTGACAAAGAGTTTGAAAAATCCTAGTGATTCGAAATTGCCAAGAAAAGTCAACAAACAAAGTTTTTCCAGATAGAATTTTTCTGAGTATGCATCTTTCATTACAAAAGGCCCCTAAGTTGTTGGACTTTTAGATACTAGATTTGCAACTATAAGCACAAATGTATTTAAAAGTAGGTGTCTACTATTAAAGAGTTCTGGTTTTAAAATTAAGAATTCATAAGCATCACTTGGAGTATTTGCTAAAACTGAAAGCTTCTAGATCCAAAGATAGAGTTTCTGATTCAGTAAACTGGGGAAATGGCCCAGATTTTTATCTTTTTAATAAACTTACACTGGTGATCTTGTGTCTTTTTTTTTGTGCCCTAAGAAGATTATAAACATAGAGGTTCTATTACAACTCTAGTCTCTCTCTTCTCATTCTCACATCAAGAATTTACTGTCCAAACCCTGATGTTGCTATTTACCATAACATTAATTTACATTTCACTTGGGCTTGCATGAGACATGTTTATTAAAATTACAACTGGAAAGACTATGTATTGGATTAAATATATGCACTAAGACCAAATGTATCTTACAGATGTAAGAAAAGAAATAATTCTACTAGAGAGTAAAACTTACATTATATTTTTTGAAATAATTATTTATGCCATTGAGGTGACCATATTCTCTACAATAGTTTTTAAACAATAACAGTCATTTCAATACTACTCTTTGCTGTGTCTCCCATTAAGAAAGCTCATGACTTCTACCTTAAGAGGGTATTGAAATGGTATTGATTCAGTGTTGATAGTATAAAATAGCATCTCTTAAACTTAAACAAACACTATTCTGATGAGTTTATAGAAATAAATAAGTGCTTACATAAAACAATATTCATACTCAGAAAATAATAAACATAATATCTAATGCATGAATTGTGAGAATCTAAAAGATGCTTATTCAAAGGTCATTTTCAATAAAAACCCAAATAAGATTGGTTTAATAATTATCCAAACAAAAATGGTTATCTGATTTTATGTAAATTGTCAATGTGATATAATATACAAGGACATAACTCACTGTTATAACATTTAGGTTTTATTTCTCAAGAAAAATATATTTAATATAAATTTATGAAGTTATTATCATGGTTTACTGATCAAATAAACTAAATTCATTTCTATATAAATGCTTAATATTATTAAAAATATACTTTTGAAATGAATTATGACTCTTTCAAACTTTGTATAAGAATAATTTTATGTTCTGTAGTGTGTTTGACAAAATTTCCAAGATATTTAGGTAACACTTAAACCTTAGATTAATATTACTGAGTTAGCTAATGGGTATTATTGAGTACGGAAATAATGTCTAAGATAAAATAATGAAACATTTAACAGTGAATATAATAATGTTGTTGTTTAGTTGCTAAGTCATGTCCAACTCTTTTGTAACCCCATGGACTGTAGCCCGCCAGGCTCCTCTGTGCATAGGATTTTCCAGGCAAGAATACTGGAGTGGATTGCCATTTCCTTCTCCATAGGATCTTCCCCACTCAGGGATGGAATCCATGTCTCCTTCATTGGCAAGTGGCTTCCTTACCACTGAGCCACCGGGGAAGCCCCATGAGTATGTTAATTAAGCATTATTTTTTTTTTCTGATATAAATGTAGCCACTCTAGGTTTCTTTTGCTACAGGAGATATTTAAAGTAACATTTAATATGTATGTACTTATTGATATTTTGTTAATTGTTTACTGGTTGCTTTTATAGTTCTTGTTTCTTTCTTTTTCTTTTGCTCAAGAGAAGATTGAATATATTAACCCCTCTCACACTCTTCAAAAAATGGAAGAAGAGGGGACTATTTCAAACTGATACATGCTATAACATGGATGAACCTTGAAAACATTATGCTAAGTGATAGAATCAGTCACAAAAGGCTGCATGGTATGACTTAACTTGTATGAAATGTTCAGAACAGGCAAATCTGTAGAGATAGAAATTAGATTTGTGATTACCAAGAGCTAAGGGAAGAGTAAATTTAAAAAAAAAAGTAGGAAATGATTAGTTAGGCTTGTTTCATATATTCCATATTGCTTAATTAGTTAAGCACTGAGTTAACTGGGAAGAGCTAAACAGCAATGGGTTTCAAATCAAAGAGGCACTCATCCTTAGTTAAGCTATACTGGTTCAATCTTATTAGTGTAACTATTAAAGTGATTTTAAGTTCCATCTGAGTCCCTGGAGCATTCACAGTGCCCTCATTATCTATATCATTTTGTTACCTTCATGAGAAATATTGATCAAATTTGTATGAAATAGCTATGTAGTGGACCCTAATAGAGAAATTTTATACCTCTCCATTTTTTTTAACATAATTGGCTACTAAAACAAATTATTCAGACTCTGATGCATATCCAAAGGCTCTAATATAGATATGAGATGAAAATTTTATCTTTAACAAAAGGCCTTCACAGAGCTTCATGAATAAGTTCTACAATGTACTTTGAATTCTTAACTCATTAAAGAATAGAGTCCCGGATATAGGCTTTGGGCTGTCATTACTACAAAATATTCAGACTGTAACAGTGAACTGAGTCAGAATTTTTAGATCTCTTCTATCTATCCCAGACAGGAATATTTCATGGAAATAGATCAGAATTCCATAATTAAAAGGTATAAAAACTGGTTACAGAAGAATGAATGAACCAATGAAGAAAATTTAAACGTGACTGTTCAGCATATTGTCAGTATTGTCTTTTTCCATTTTTGTGGCTATATAAGGAAACCCTTTCTCTTCCTTCAGTAGTTTCTCTAACATTTGATTTTTTTAGACTTTGCTTTCATAAACGGACATGAAAATATTTAAATATTATCTGATCATGACTTATCCTCTGAAATTCTGAAACTCCTTTTAAGTCCCCTTTGTGTGTGTTAGTCCCTCATTCATGTCCAACTCTTTGTAACTCCATGGACTGTAGCCCACAAGTGCCTTTGTCCATGGAATTTTCCAGCCAAGACTACTGCAGGAGGTTGCCATTTCCTATTTCAGGGGATCTGCCTGACCCACAGATTGAACCCATGTCTCTTGTGTCTCCTGCAGGCAGATTCTTTACCACTGCACCACCTGGGAAGCCTCAAATTTGTCCATATGCATTTTTTAAACTAAAAAGATAATTTCATTATTTTTGTTTAAAATAATAGTATATATTTCAATTTAAATACCAGATGGATTATATAAGTCAGTGTAATTTATGCCATCTGCATAAACTATTCAAACAAGTATATTACAATGTTATACCAGTATACACAAGAAATCATTTTGAACTGAGTCACTCCATTGCTGCTGACTGTATCACTGCTGTGTAATTTGCAATAAAAATTACACAGGTGCTAAATCACTTGCTGTACAGTACAACATCATTCATGATACAAAGTTTAAAATAAAATATAATGTATTTAATGGGAAAATATCTTATACAGCCTCAGCTTCATTGTTTCAATTAAATTAGTTATATGAAATAAAATTAAAAATTTTATTTCTCAGTTCCACTAGCCACATTTCAGGTGATCAACAGCCCTGCAGTTTTATGAAAAGCCATAATTAAAAAAATCCAGGCCTATTTCTTAGCCTGAGATAGTAAAACTTATTTGAAGAGTTTCATAACAAACTACTGATACTGTCAAAATATTCCTAAATTCAAGAAAGAATCAAGGACAAAATACTCAAGTGTTTCTCTAATGACTGCTGCTGCGACTGCTGCTGCTAAATCACTTCAGTCGTGTCCAACTCTGTGTGACCCCATAGATGGCAGCCCACCAGGCTCCCCCGTCCCTGGGATTCTCCAGGCAAGAACACTGGAGTGGGTTGCCATTTCCTTCTCCAATGCATGAAGGTGAAAAGCGCAAGTGAAGTCGCTCAGTCATGTCCGACTCTTAGCGACCCCATGGACTGTAACCTACCAGGCTCCTCCATCCATGGGATTTTCCAGGCAAAGTACTGGAGTGGGGTGCCATTGCCTTCTCCTTCTCTAATGACTACTAATAGTAAATCATTGTATCATTATTTTCAAGAAATATCATTAGCAATGTATTAGGCCTGAGATTTGGAAAGAAAAAAAAAACTCTGATAAGGATGAGTTAGGGTTCAGTTCAGTTCAGTCACTCAGTCGTGTCTGACTCTTTGCTACCCCGTGAATTGCAGCACGCCAGGCCTCCCTGTTCATCACCAACTCCTGGAGTCCACCCAAATCCATGTCCATTGAGTCGGTGATGCCATCCAACCATCTCATCCTCTGTCGTCCCCTTCTCCTCCTGCCCTCAATCTTTCCCAACATTAGGGTCTTTTCAAATGAGTTAGGGTGAAATTAGTGAAAGTCAGGGAAGCCTGGCTTGCTGCAGTTCATGGGTTGCAGAGTTGGAAATGACTTAGTGACTGAACAACAATAAGGATGGATAAGGCAGCTACTGTGGGTCTACCGGCAATACAAAAAAAAAAAAAAAAATGTAACTAGGGTTTGGCTATCACTTTTATTTTCAATAGACAATTAATTTTGCTTTTCTAACCACAAGAGTTTTACACTAAGAATGGCATACATTACTGTATCAGTGTAGAAATAAAAGGAAGCAAAAACTTGCAGTGGTTTGACCCCAAAGAGCAGCGCTGAAAGTGAAGCCTGGCAGACTTGATGCTTCCTCAACTGTTTCATTTAGACAAAGTCTTCATAAATTGATCTGAAGACTTTGGTTTGCATAATATTAGTTCTCCGACACCTTCAAATGCAGATACAAGTCTTTTTGTCTTTGGAAGATCACCCTTTACCTAAGGCTAGTGTATTTGGCCTCTTGAGAAGGAATGTTGCTGTTGTTGATTTTTTTTTCCCTTAATTCTTCTTTTTTTTTTTTCTTACAAATGTAAATAGTGTTTTTCCTGGATTTCAAGGGGATCTATGTCAGATATTCAACACCTTCAACATCGTCACTGGAATTGTCACCAACATATTTGTTTATGAGATCTTTTATAAAACATATGCCTAAGGGTTATAATATTCCAGGCAGGCCTGAAAATGGTTGTATTTAACTATGTTCATTTCTTAGTCATGGCCAACTATGCCATCACTTCATTCCATTTTGATAACATGGATTCTGAATTTGCCCAGTGAAGTTCTAATTATTTGTTGGCGTCAGGCTGGGGTCCCTGCTGCTAGCATGTCCTGAGCAGCTGAGTATCAATGAGAAACTGAAGTCCAACCCAAATGCATTCAACGTTAACTCTGTGAGAGGGGCACAGGCATACAAGCGATCTTTCTGATTCATAGAAATGGAAAGGCTGGATAAACTACAGCTAATAGACAAAGAAAAATGTTTCTATGATCATTCCTCTAAATGTTTATTAATATAATTTAACTGAAGAAGGTTAATGATTATTTCTACTACATATCTTTTTTCCTCTTTCATCTGAAGACAAGATTATATTAGGAAGCCTAAACAGATAACTTTTAATATCATCTCTCTACTGATGTTACTTTAAGGTTTCTTTAAAAAAAAATTGTTAAATTTAAATATCTTAAAGCATTGAATTTCTAATATTTTAATGAAATGAACATTAAAAATGAACATCCCAATTTCTTAAATATTTCAGTTAAAAATGATTTCTCTGCTGTATATGTGCATTTATATATGAACATTCTTCACAATTATGCAATGACTAAATTGGGTGGGTTTTGGAAATTAACAAAAGACTTTTTTTAAAACTATGCCTCAAGAAAAAATATTTATATACATATCATAAGAACATTCTCATAACCTTATTCTACTAAATCTTTAAAGTGTATTCCTGAAAAGAGCACCATTACCTGTGCTCGGTAAAAATAGAAGAAATTGTGTAGCTGTATTAGTGCTAAAGTCTTTAATATTGAAATAAGAGGAAAGCCAAGAAGATCAAAATATATCTATAGAGAAAATGCTGGAGGTTATTGCAACAGGATATTAAGAATTGTCTTTGGAGGTTGGACTTGGGACATTTTCCCCTTCTTTTACTAAAATTCTTATGAGTCATATACATTATTTTCATAAGAGAAAAAGAAATTTGTTAAAAATACAATGACTAAAATTTATAGAGAAGAACAATTAAAAATGGGAGTTTTTCTTCTATATAAGAAAAATTCTGAACATGAATTTTTGTCAAAGCAAATCTCACATGTTAATTAAAAAGACCATTATTTAAACTATTAATATAAACCATTAATTAAAAAGCTATATGTAAGTTATGGATGGAAATGGATTCATGATTAGTTTTATTTTTTCAGCAGTACAAGAGCTGAAATAATAATCCAGAAGATTATCCTTAAATAAGTATTTGAAAATAATCTACAATCAAGATTAAATTATTAATGAAATAAAAATGCAATGAAGTGTCAGATCCTAGCATTAACAATAGGTAAGTTGAGTATATTTCCAGGAATTCAAACATTTATATTCGGGGAAATCGTTTCACCTGCTACAGAGTTTAACATTTCAACTATTAAATTCCATACAATAAGAATTGTAGTAAGTACATAGTGGGAGTTTGTCACATGTTCAGGTCTCTATGTAAACAATCTATGAGACCCAAATTTACACCCCTAGTTTTACCTATAAGAACATAGAAACCTGGAGAGCCTGGCTAAATAATCCCAAGTGGGAGACAGATGTAGGATTTCATGCCACAATCTAGACTATGCACTTAATCATTATGTTAAAATGCATTACAGTGGCTCAACAACTCTTTATATACATTATTAATGCTGTTTTCTGTTTCTGTGGTCTGTACTTAATTGTTTTTGTAGTAAATTAAAATGAGGCACAAATTCACAGTGTTCTGAAAACAGTCAAGGGACCTACGAAGCAAACTAATTTATGGTATAGCCTCAAATTAGCTGTAATTACAATATTTAATAAATGAAACACCTACTTTTAGAGATAATCAAATCTTTTCACTATACTCCACTAGTATAGGCTAATAACAATCAAAATCATTATTCAAATGCTGTCAGGAAATATAAAAGTACAATTTATTGCCAACCCTGTAACATTTTCTACCAAAACAGATTTCATATGGAAACTGGTTATAAGAAAAATAAATTATGTAATCATCAATAATTTAACTTCAATTAAGCTGGCATGTTTTATTCCTAAATAACTCATTCATTCAAGTATGTTTGCACATATACACATACATTCACTCATCTGAAATGTTCTGTATTTATTACTATTAAAGAATTTCTCTGAATATTTGAGTCCAATAAGAGTACTCACCAGTAAGCATTAGAGATTTTAACAATTGTAGACACTGCCAGGATCATTAATATCACAGAAAAAAAAATGAGTTGACTAAGACATTTAATAGTAATGTTTAATCCAGTTTTATTTTTAAAACAATATTTTTAGGACACTTTTATTCAGCTTGCAGTTACCAATGCCTATTAACAAGTTCTGAAGTTTATTTTGTCCTTTTTTTCCAATCTATGTGTGGGTTAAGCAGAAGGATATAAAAAACTAGGAATGAGTTATGACTTCTTTACTCCTTGTGAATATGCATGATAATTGAGTATCAGATCACTGAGTGTCAGAATGACTCAAAACCATACATTATGTTTGCTTTCAAAGGGGGAGGAGGGTGGAGGGTTCAGGATGGGGAACACATGTATACCTGTGGCGGATTCATTTTGATATTTGGCAAAACTAATACAGTTATGTAAAGTTTAAAAATAAAATAAAATTAAAAAAATACAATAAAATAAAATAAAATAAAATTAATTAAAAGAAAAAAAAAAACAAAGGGGAATAACCATTGGCGGTAGCAGTAATAGTAAACTTCATTTTACTTTATGATATAATGAAAGGACTAACTTAACAATCATGTGATGTCTTAAATCAGCTCTTAATATCAAAGAACAAAGTTATATTACTGTTATTCAGACTTTGGGAAAGGAATAAGGCACAAATGAACAAAAGAAAAATTCAGCTGACCAAAAATTCTAATTAGTGTAAATTCCATTTGCAAGGAAAGAAGAGCTTCTCTCCAAAGAGACATTACAGTGCATGCAAAATCAAGAACATTAACTGCCAGAGATATTCTGGATTTAGTAGTGGTTTCAGTGTTGTCACTCTGTAATTAACAGACAATCCAGAGGAATAGAATAATATGTCTTTTATGATATTTTAAAGTTGGATGCCCCCCAAAAAACCCATAAAAAAGTAAGCATGATTAATAGATCTTAGCCCCAATGCCAATAAATGTAATTTCCTAAAAAATTTACATAACAGAGAGCCTGGATTTTTTGTTCATACATTTGTTTTCAAATCACTCTTGTATACGGTTATGTATGTAGATGAAATCATCACTTGATTTTTAAGAAATAAAACATGATATGTTTTTTTATATTTATCTCAAGCCTAGTTTTTGTGTGTCCAAAAATGCATCTTTCTTGAATTTCCTTCAAATTTTTGCCTAACCAGTGGCTATGAACTCTTACAGTGACAACTATTATCCATTATCCAGCACTTGACATGTCAGCTCGACATCGCTATATTAACTGATTTTCAAGTTTTCTCATTCCCTGGGGGGCCCTCTCTCCTACAATTGATGAGATACAAGGCAGTGTTTGAGCTGCCATCCTGACCTCACAAACAGCAAGAGTCGTCCCTGCACAGAGCAGAGAAGGGAAGGCAAAGGAGAGAGAGAACCACAGCTATCCTGGAATAACAGGAGCTCCACGTATTTGCTTTCCAAGGCAATTAAAACATTGTTTCTCAAACTTTACACTTCAGTGGAACACATGACTTCTTTCTTTCATTCAAGTGCTGCAAGTCTTCATTGGTACCCATTGAAACTGTAACAATTAGAGACTAAATTTTTGTCTCTGATATTTCACAGAAGCTAGAATAAAAGTGGCTGCTCCTTCCAAGTTTAAATACATTGAAACTCTAATCACTTATAATTCCCAGAATGGTGTTATCGCTTACTTTTTAACTACTGAATTCACTCTGGCAGAACTTTGGTAATAAAAACCATCATATTCTAATTTTCAGACAGCTTGATAGAACCTCTCTTCTTAGTATAGATAAAGTGTAATGGAGCACTTTCTTTCCCATAGGAAAGTCTTTGACTCATATGCTCTGATGCCAGCTAGCCTTCACATCTGCTGTTTCACAATTGATAGCTGTAACTTGGCATGCTAAACTAGTGTCTGATGAAGCAGCTTTCCTCAAAGGCACCATTTTATTTCTTGCAATGGGAACATAGTAAAATGGTGTTGGTTTTCTGTAGGCCTTATGCAAATCCCTGTAATAAACATAGGATTGGGCCTCACATACAATAAATTGTGTGTTAGATGAGGATGGGGGAAGGAGACAACCTCTTTGGGTAAAAATCACTCCCTTATTCTGCCAATAAATTAAATGCATCATAAAGACTTGGTTTAAATATTTCAAACTTGACTAATTAATATTAAAGCCATACTAGACACTGAAAAGAATACAAAAACACTTCAAAAATACCAACCGTATAATATTAAACAAAACATTAGCATTTAAACTAATGTTAACAGTGATCCATTACCCATAATCAATATCTTGATATCATTAATAGAGAAAAAAATAATTTTGGAGAGTCAGAGAAATAACATGGCTACAAAATCTGTGTTGAGTTTTTTTTTTCCCTAGAAAAAAGTATCTGATGAAGAATACATCAACATGAAGAAATGAAGAAATGAACATTTCAGTAATAGTATTAATCACTAATCTAAACTGACTACTCAGATATGCTGGTCTTCAATCATACAAAACTTGTAAGTTTTGTTTCACTCTTCTAAGCTTTGTAGAAAAAAATTCAAAGTAAACTAAATTATCCCCAAAGTTGAATACACGAAGTAAACAAAAAATTTAAAATGAAGTCTCTATTTATTCTGAATAACCACAGAGTAATTACCCAGGTAGAACTTGCAAGCAAGTTATCAAGAATAGATTTTGGCCAAGATTTAAACTATCTGGTTTTCCCATTCCCCAAGATAGAGCAGAATGTCAGGTTTAAGAAACATTTTGCTTCAGTTTAGATCCATAGGTGGATACTGAAGAATTATAGTGACACAAAGGAAGACTTCAATTTTAATTATGTAATAATTTATTCCCATCCATTAATGTAGGTACTCTTTTTTTCCAAAGGAAAGGAGTGACAGTGGCTCACCAAATATTACAGAATTGTATAATAAGCTCAGGCAAGAAAACTGCATGAGCCCAAATTTCAAATGGTTCAGGTTGGGAAGTTCCCCTGGGGGAGGGAATGACAACCCACTCCAGTATTCTTGCCTGGAGAATCCCATGCACAGAGGAGTCTGGTGGGCTATAGTCCATAGTGTCACAAAGAGTCCGACACAACTGAGCAACTTAGCAGGCCCACACATAGTGTGAAGTATTTCATCTCTTCTTAATCTCTCCATTAGGAAAACAGAAAAGTCGCATGTATTAACACAATCCTTTCAAGACTCTAGTATGCCCTGTTATAGGTCTCTTCTTTAATTGCCCCTCCATCCCCACCTTGACAGAAGAAACTGCAATAAAGGTCTATAAAGGAAAGGTGAATATATTCACTGCTCAGTTCCCATAAGACATATGCTTTCTCAACTTGTTAGGTACACAAACAAAAATCAGGTTTTACCCCACCATATTTCTTTGAGCAAGGAGAAAGTTCTAACCTTCTCCATCCAGCTACAAGACAGTTCTTATGCACACCTATCAAGAGCCTCCAGGAATTGTGTCAAAAGTGAAGATGTAATTATACTATTTATTCTCAGCAAACCTGTTCAAAAGGCTTTAAACAGAATTCAAGTAAATAATCTAAAAGAAGTAAGAATATGGTCAGCAGAATTACCATTTCATGCCTTTGTCTGATATTTTGCAATGTCTGAGTTGCAGAAGAGAAAAATGCCCACTGTAAAATGAAAGAAGTAGAAGTGGACGCAATTAGTTAATAACAAGTATTACCAATAAACAAGGGGCGATTTAAATATCAAATTAACTCTTTCTGCACATTAGAATCACCAGTGGAGGTTATAAAAAAGATGCCCAGGATCCTGCCTCAAGGAAGTTTTAATCACTTGGCTTGGAAAGAAGTGCTCTTTGAAAGCTCCCCAAGTGATTCTAATGTTCTAACGTGCAGATAGGTTGAGACTAATGATGTACACGAAGGATATTTTAAAAATAAAATAAAATTAAAAAAAAGATGTTTATAACTTAGAGGATGGTATATCCAATAGGACAAAATAGTGACTCTATCCTTTGTAAAAGAAAAATTGATATGAAAACCAAGACTATTATTCATCAGTGATATGATTGTCACAGACAAGACCATATTTCCATATGCTATGCATAAGATTTAGTCCTATAGTTTGCCATATTATCTAGGACCTCAGTAGATAAAAAAATAGCCCCATGATTTAAAGTAGTGCTTTAACTGGGGGTTCTAATAAAGTAGTCAGTATGACTAACTTTACTGGGCTATGGTCTAGAACAGGGGTCCCCAAACTCTGGGATCTAATGTCTGATCATCTGATGTGGAGTTGATATAATAATAATAGAAATAAAGTACACAGTAAATGTAATGTTCTTGAATCATCCTGAAAATATCCAGACACCCCAGTCCGTGGAAAAATTGTCTTTTGTGAAACTGGTCTCTGGTGTCAAAAAAAGTTGGGGACTGCTGGTCTAGAATTTTTGATGCATACATAGGGAGGCATACTCTTATCAATGAGTCAAACATTTTTATCACAAAATTTGCTGCCAATATAACTATTCTCATATTAATATTTTATCTTTAAATTATTTTATAGTTATAGAGAAAATATTTCCCATGTGAGACAGAAAAATAACATTTGAGACCTTTTTTGCTAGGAGGAGAAAGGGGGGTATCATTACTAAGCATAAATTGATTCCAAGTAGGTTAAATTAACTGTGAACAAAGCTGTATGCTGGTTAGTGATACCTAAATAAAGGGGGCAACCCTTAGATTGAGCAAATATTTAAGAAATAATCCCTGTACTTACTAAAGTACCATATGAATTTTCCAATTATTATATTGTTAAAGAATCCTTTCTGGATAATGGTAGAAATCATTAGAATATATTAAATAGTAAATCTGGTACACAATGAAAATCATACTCAATTTCTATCCATGTGCAAATAATTATTGAACCTTTTTTTTGTGATCACCATGCTTAATTAAAAATTTGCCATATAAAATACAAAGTCATTAAAGAATAAGTTCTGGAGATATAATGTGAAGCATATGATTATAGTCAACAATACTGCATTATAAACTTCCAAGTTGCTAAGAAACTAGATCTTGATTGTTCTAACCACAAAAAGGAAATGATAATTATGATGTTACTAAGACGTTGTCTAATGCTATAGTAGTAACCATACTGCAATACATATGTCTCTCAAATCAA